>NC_056737.1:1893717138-1893859638 GCF_019279795.1 Protopterus annectens
TGAAAGGGAGAAAGGAGGAGCAGAAGATAATTCAAGCTTAAGAAACTAAGTGGGTTTGAAACTAAGTGGGTTGGCCTTCTCAAATGTTCTCTCTGTAATAGGTAAAATGAGCTAATGACACTAGACTGAGGGGATTGTTCCAGATGAAATTTACAGAAGGGGCGAGCAACTGCAAAGTCACGAAGTATAAGAACAAGACACCAACAGGGAAGGTGGGAGGAAAATAATACAGCAGCTGCATAAATAATAAACAAATGTATAAATACAGCACAGTGCAAATTAAGTTGCAAAAAGTGTACTTATCAGTTTGGAATAGATTACAACTCTGCTCACAGCCAGGAGATCTATCAGCTTTGCACCAATTCATAGAAATGCAGTCTGTACTGGAATTGCAACAGAGAAAATGCACCTCAGGCAATGACTAATAGCTAGAATGTGGGCTGGCTCAACAACCCCCCATCTGAAACTAGCTTCTGAGCTACCCTGAGAAAAAAACACAGTGGAGACAACAAAGAACAGAAACAATACAGCAACTGTATAAATAATAAGCAAATGTATAAATACAGCACAGGGCAAATTAAGTTGCAAAAAGTGTACTTATATAGTCCTTATTACTTCTAACTCCATACCACTGTGCTATGCTTAAAGATTCACTACTATTGTCTTCATTACTGCTAACTCTGTACCATTGTGCTATATCTCTTGATTAACTGCATTCACTCCTGTTGTCTTTTTCACTACTAACACTGTACCATTGTGCCATGTCTATAGATTAACTGCTTGTACTTCTATCATCTTCATCACTACTAACACTGTACCACTTTACTATGTCTGGTGATTAACTGCATGTACTCCTGTCATCTTCATCACTACTAACGTTTTACCATTGTGCTGTGTCTAATGATTAACTGCATTTACTTGTTTTGTCTTGATCATTACTAACTCTGTACCACAATGCTATACTGCATGTATTTCTGTCATGTTCATCAGTACTAACTCTGTACCACTGTGCCATGTCTAAAGATTAACTGCATGTTCATAGGTTCATAGGTGTGTACTAGGCTAATGGCCCTGGAGCCTTTTCAAGCCTAGCTCAAAAAGAATTGCTTGGGCACCATGCCACCCGATGTTAGTTTACAGTGCCCCTATCCAATAGGGCAACTGGAGTGATCCCTGGAGTGACCTTTCTGTTACCCATCCACTCGTCAAGATTTCTCTTGAAGTGGGCCAGCGAGGTGCTCTGCTTAACGTGAATGAGAAGCTTATCCCAGAGTATAGGCAGTCTTTGGGAGATGAACCTGTCCCTCCAGCATGTTCTGTTAATTGTGGTAATGAGGTTGTGATCGCTGGAGCATGTGGCATGGGGGGGGGGGGTTGGCATTTGTTTAAGTGTAGCATTTCAAGTAGGGCTGGGTTGGACATGGCTTTGTAAGTCAAGCAGAGATCACCACTAAGTAGATGATAAGGGACTGAGAACAGCTGCATTTTCTTGAGTCGGGCCATGTAGAACATGTGTTTAAGGCCTAGGATCCTTTTTGTGAGGTACTTTTGTGGCTTTTCCAGCTGTTGTAGGTGTCTGGCCAGGTACATGCCAAACGGGTTGTATTCGATGACTGGTCTAATGAGGGATGAGTAGAGAGTGATGATGACCTTTTTCTTCCTGGATGTGAAACCTTTGGTTATAAGATTTGCCATGTAGAAGGACTTCCTGACCAGAGTGGCAATTGGTGGTCAAAGGTGAGGTGGCTGTTGACCTAGGTGCCCAGATCTCTTATGGCCCCTTCAGTGTTCAGTGGGCTCCCATCAATGTGGTAATTTGTGGGAACTGAGTTTTTTCCAAAGGGGAGGTTAATGCATATTTTGGTGATAAGCTTCAGGCGATGGTTCCGATACCAGTCATTAGTCTCAGAGAGGCCCTTTTGTAGGATGTCTGCATCACTTGAGGAGTTGATAGTGACTCCTAGCTTGCAGTCATCAATGAACTTGGTCAACCAAAGTCCCTCTTTGTTGGCCTGGACTTCTGATAAATAGATGCCAAACAGGAGGGGGCCCAGGACCAACTCCTGTGGGACTTCACTCATGACTGGTTGACAGTTTGACTTGGAGTTCATAACTTTCACTCTGTGGGTCCTTTTTGTGAGCCAATTTGCAACCCACCTAGTGATGTAAGGATTGATGCCTAGTTTGGTGAGTTTATCAATGATGCCTGAGTGGAGAATGGTATGAGAGGCCTTGGCCAGGTCGAGGTAGGCTGTATGCACTGCCTTACCCTCATCCACAGGCTTGGTGACAGCCTTGAAGAAGTCAGCTAGGTTCAGTAGACAGGATCTCTCATTGACAAAGCCAAACTGTGTGGGGTCAAGAGTTTGGAGACTGCTTATATCTTTGTTAAGCAAGTCCATGATGACGCGCTCCATAGCTTTGCATACCAGACTCATTAGGCTAATGGGGCAATAGTTCCCAGAGTATGTAGTTGCTCCCCCTTTATGGAATTGGATGACTGTAGCAGTGGGCCACTCATTAGGGACATAGCCTGAGGTAAGACTGCGATTGAACAGGGCACACAGATGTGGTGCCAGTTCATTTTGTAGCTCATGTAGAACACAGCCAGTGATATTATCAGGTCCCATGGGTGTTGTATTCTTGGCTTTGAGCAATGCAGCTTTTGTCTGTGCCACAGAAATGGTGGGTATCAGGCTTTCTTCTGGTATTGTGATAGGACCCTTGTGGGTGGGGAGGGGTAAAGTTGGCACTAATCAGTCAGCCGGTATGTTGGCTATATCTGTTGGCTCAGTATAGGAGGTGCCATTGTGCAATAACTCAGAGCAAATCTGAGTATTGCCTTTGAGGTTTCTGATATAGCTATAGAAGGCTTTGTGGTTGTTTTTGGTGACAGCCGCAATTCTGCGTTCATAGCTGGCTTTAGAGGATTTGATAAGGGATTTCAGCTTTTTATTGAGACTGATAAGGGAAGTTTTCCAGTCTTGTGACTTCATTTCTTTCTGCAACAGCTTCTTCTTTTTGTTGTAGAGTTTATTGATGACTGGGAATCACTAGATTGGCTTCCTTTTTTTGGACAAGAGCGTCTTAGTTCTATTTGATATGGCAGGGTCCATGCATTTGTGTACATGCTTGTACAGAGCATTAGTTATGATTCAGCAGTCATACAGCTTTTTTCCATTGGCATGGGTGCCCTAGAAGTTAGCCACCTCTGTTTCTAGGAACCCAAAGTTGGCTTTAGAGAAGTTTTTCAGGGTGGTCACCTTAGCGGAGGTGTAGGTGAGATGGACATTTCCATGGTGATCAGATTTAACCAGGGAGGAATTGACTATAGGTGTGGAGCAACAGTCTCCCATTTTGGTGATAATCAGGTAGAGGATGTTGCTTCTTCTAGTGGGGGTCAGAATGAGCTGGTCCAGGGCATTGAAACTGATAAATTCTAGAACGCATTGGCCTTGTACATTGGTACTTGAATAGTTTTGCCAATTGCTGGAAGAGTAGTTGAAGTCACCCAGTATGACAGTATTGGGTTGGACCTTGATAGATTTGAGGGTGCTTAGGAGAGTCTAGGGACATGTTTGGGGTTCTGTAGCAGGCTATAACTTGTATTACCATCTTACCCAGGGGTAGTTGTACCTTAAGTATCTTGGATGCATTGTGCCAGGCTACTAGGCATATCCAGGCTACGAGGTGTGCATATCCTTTAAGAATATGGAGACACCACCGCCTTTGGAGCTTCCGGCCATATTCTGGGGCTGAAAGGTATGGAATGAGTTGTAGCCTGGGAGCACAGAGGTGCTTTCTGCCTCATTAAACCAGGTCTCTGTTATAGCACAGATGTCGACATTCTCCATTTGGAGGAGAGCTTCGAGTGAGTGCATCTTGAGATTTAGACTTCTAACATTGAGCAGCATGACCCTCAAATTGCATTCCATTCCTTTTTCTGTCTATATACTATACAAATACCTGTGATTGTTAGTCCTGAGCTGATACTGATGACATTAATAGATATATTATTATGTCACAGTTGTGTTAAACTGGTGCCTCCATATACTGCTTTTAAAAGGATTAGTTCAGTACTTACTTTTCTATGTCACCCAGTAAAATACCTAAAGAGCATACTACTGTTCTTACATTATTACTTCTGCTACACTTTTAGATGATGTAACTGTGTCAATGTGTTGGTGAAACACAGGATGTCGCAATGTTTTTCAGTAGCTGCATCCTCTGTCACCCACCATATTCTATGGTTCGGTATACTGGTGATTGGATTATAGTGCTACTCTCCAATTGTTCAAATGTTAAAAATTCTGCTTGTACAGTTTGCTTCTGTTTTGCATAGATATTAATATATATCACCATTGTTAATATACATGATAGGAAAATAATTGTATATGCTTTTAAGCTGACTATTGCATTTTATTTGTGCTGATAAATGTACATTTCCCAGTTGGAGAATATGCTCAACCAAATTAACTAAACAAATAAAATGAGGGATGTGTCGTGTACCTTCACAAGGGTTCTAGAGGAATTGCTCCATGAAAATATAATCAATGGAGTTGTGGTGACAAAGCTCTAGCCACTAAAAGGGGAACATTTCAAAGATGCTTGGCTGGTATCATGTTGAGTGTCATTGTACAAAAAATGGTTATGTAAGTCGCTTTGTCAGTCACTGTGCTCTGTGGCTCTCCTGATATACTGGAAATGGGATTTCAACAATCCCAAGGTGTCTTTTCTCTGCTATTAAATATCATTGCTTGCCTCAGCTCCACAGCAGTGTGTACATCACAGGTGGTTGTAATGAGCTATATTTGTCATAGTGACTGCTATCGCCTTCTGGGAATAATTTATTTTAAGCTGTTATATGTTATTCTTTCCCTCCAGATTATGTTATTGCATCTTTAATTGTCATTTTAAGTTTTCCTCTTTACTTACTCACTAGATATCTATTTATGATGTGGTCATCTGCAAATATATGGAGTAGCCATACATTTTGCATTTCCTGTTTCTTGCACACTGCAAGGAGACCTGGCACAGGTTTTAGTTATGATGCCATCTGCAGTGCATGCCCCATGATATTTATGGAATGCCTTCTATTTTGGTTAGCAAAGTCATCCTGAAGTAGGACCTTAACACTAATGACAAGATCTCATTTCAGGTGTGATATGCTATCTTCTTCTTTTCCTGGTTAAGGGTCGCCACAGCAGATAACCTGTCTGCTCATGATTGGCAGTAGAGTTTTTACGTCGAGTTGCCAGCCCAGTGCCCACCCTTCCACGGAAGGCACACACAAGCACTCACACCTAGGGCCAATTTAGAGTGTCCAATCCACCTACAGCATGTCTTTGGGATGTGGGAGGAAACCAGAGCACCCGGAGAAAACCCACGCAACCACAGGGAGGACATGCAGAGTCCGCACAGAAGGCACCCCAGCAGAGGATCGAACCGGAGAACCTTTTGCTGTGAGGTGACAATGCTAACCGCTGCACCACAGCGGCCGCCTCTGAGGTGTGATATGCTATAGAAAGCTTAAATAGCAAAGTGATGCTTGGCAAGTTGTTGCTGAAACCAAAATGGTTAGGAATTTGTTTAGTATGTGGAAGCAGCAATATATGACATCAATGATATCATAACTTGTCTTTCTCCTTGCTTACTGTCATCTTATAACTTTTTCTCAGTCCCTCTGTCTTCTTGGAATCTTCCCTTGCCATTACCTATCTCTTACTTTGTATTCTGAGCACCTTGTGCTACTCCCTGCTCTTTCCAAGGCTAAATCTTCTTCTCACTCTTTTCTTGCTTCTCCTCTGGTTCCACTTCTTTGCTTGTAAATGTACTCCTCAACATGGTGCAAAGTTTGTACATAGCATCTCTCTTTCTGTGAGTAGTTCACATTAACTTTCCCGGGATTCATGAAGCTCAGCGCAAGGATGGTTTTAGCCTTGCGCTGAGCGTCCTCATTACAGATGGTGCAGCAGCGCTATATGAATATGTATGAGGGCATGCCGCCGTACCCTCAACGTGCATAGGAAACATGTGCGAGTGCAGGGGGCATGTACAAGTGCTCTACGGAGGCATAAACATGCCCCGACAGTTGCGCAACCTACAATGCTTCATTCAGTGTCCGTGGATACCGAAATGTATCCTAAGCATACAGGAATGTCCACGAACAGTGAAATAAAATCAAACACAAGCATGTAGTGGAATGTTGAGCCCCATCCCTAGAACTTTCACAATTAGATACCCCGTGTCCCTATTTTACATTTGTATTGCAGCAATATTGAAAGTTAAGCAAAGAGCAGCGTGTTTGAGCTTTGCTGCCCTCTGCTGAGCGTAGCTTACACATCAAAATCATTCAAATAGAGAAAAACATGCAGAATCAACGTAAGCGTCAATAGTGTTGTGGTTGGAGCATCCGCTTAACGAACAGGCATTCACAGTTCGAGTCCAACAATAGCACATATCATTTTCTATGTGGAATGAATATCGTTTTGCTGTAAAACCAACATAAGAGTATCGCATGAGATGTTTAACTAAATTTCATTCAATCAAAGTGGTACTGTCATAATGAATAAGGAACTAGTAAGCAGGTGTAAACACAAATAAGCAGCAGTAAACATATATAAGTACCAGTAAGCAAGTCTGAGTACGCTTGCGTGGGTGCAAGCAGTGCCCAGCACAGGAAATGTATATAAGTATGTACAGATATATAATATATATATATTTATATATATATATATATATATATATATATATATATATATATATATATATATACAAATAATAAACCCAAAAACGTAAGTCCACGGTGCTGCAGTAAGCTGTGCACGGAGCCAACCAATACAGCAAACCCAAAAACAAACTCCAGCACAAACAATATCAGTGAAAGGCAGCTTTAATAAGCATACAGGAGCAATTCCACTTGTAGTAAGCCACAGCCAAAACACCACAGACCGGTTTTGCACATTAGCGTCACCAGTGTGCAATAGTACCCATAAAGGCAATCAGTCATATAAATAGTACTGTCCTTAAAGGTATAGTGTATGAATACATTGTCTTTCACCCCATGTCCCTATTTTACATTTGTATTGCAGCAATATCGAAAGTGTAAGCAAAGCGCAGCGTATTTGCTCGTTGCTGCCCTCTGCCGAGCATAGCTTACACATCAAAATCATTCAAATAGAGAAAAACATGAAGAACCAAGGTAAGCATAAATAGTGTAGTGGTTAGAGCATCCGCTTAACGAACAGGCATTCACAGTTCGAGTCAAACAACAGCACATATCATTTTCCATGTGGAATGGATGTTGTTTTGCTGTAAAACCAACATAAGAGTATCACATGAGATGTTTAACTAAATTTCATTCAAAGTGGTACTGTCATAATGAATAAGGCACTAGTAAGCAGGTGTAAGCACAAATAAGCAGCAGTAAACATATATAAGTACCAGTAAGCAAGTATGAGTGCACTTGCACTGGTGTAAGCAGTGCCTAGCATAGGAAATGTATATAAGCATGTACAGATATATAATAAATAAATATATATATATATATATATATATATACATATATATATATATATATATATATATATATATATATATATATATATATATATATATATAGATATATATATATATATATATATACATATATATATATATATATATATATATATATATATATATATATATATATATATATATATATATATAGATATATATATATATATATATATATATTAAGAAAGAATGACGTAACAATAAAGCATACAAAAGGAATGAGAAGGGAATCAACAGCAACCCCAGTATTATATAGTGCTGTCAGTGTATGTCATATCAAGCTGGGCAGGAGTGAGCAAAGCACTGCTACTCACACCCCAGGCAGGATATTACCAGTGGGAGTAACATTGCTGATCTGCTAAGTCTACTTTACAATCAGAGGGGTAGTCCCTGGTGGGACTACCCAAAAATTGATAGGATGATTGGCCATCCGACCATTACACAAGCAAGGGCAGGTATGTTCAAGGACTAAATGGTGGGAGAGCCTGATAATACATGGGTTGGGACAACATACGTGTAGGGCCCCTAACACTCGTGAGAGGGCAATGTGTGTAGATGTGTCATGGCTGCGATAGCAACTGGACAATGGATGGTATGCATGTATGTTGAACTCGGGTGGGGTGGAGGAACTATGGGTATGAAATTATGGATCTCGGCATGTCAGGGTTGGATGGGCTGGTTCTAATTGGACCGCCTCGTGGAGGTCAGCGAGTTCGTTATAAGTATATATGCATACACACACGCATACATCTATATGTAGAAGTACATTCTCTGTAACACATTCATTCCATTTTCAGACAGAAATAGCATGAATGTGCCCTTACAAACCTCAACAGTAGATAGAATAATAGGTTGTGCATAAGAGGGAAGGGACAAAACTGCTAAAACGCAGAAGTGTGTACAATGTCCAAAGTCAGTGCTGTGCTGAAAAAATCAAATGTGAAGACTTTCTCACACATAGAATCATTCCTGTGATCTGCCTGCTACAGCAACGCCAATTACTAAACTGGTCTTTTTGTAAATAAATTACACCAAACTCGTACATAATTAGCTCTCATGTGTAATGTGTGCATTACCACATAGTCATACTTACTAATTTATTGTGGTGTCATGCTAATGGCAGTAAGGATGTAATGAAGTTTAGAGTCTAATCTTGAAATAAAAACATGTGTGTCCCATGTGGGGCAACCCAAAAATTGCGACTAGTGTCCTTTTGGTCACTCATGTCACCAATGTTTGTGGACTAAAAGTTTGGGATTTCTGAGGATACGTGAATTAACTCAACCGATGGGATGGGTCTACAGGAGTAGGGAGTGGCCAGTGTGTAGTGGTGTGGATATGCCATGAATCCAACTGGAGAATGGATGACTGCAGCATTAATGAGGTGTTGGGGGGGTGTTTGGGGAACCAGGAGTCATGGGTATATGGGTATATATGCAAATGAAGCAGCATAGCAATAGTGTATTGGTTAGAGCATCCACCTAACGAACAGACATTCCCGTTCCGAATCCCACTGCAACACATACCATTTTCCATCGGTAATCTGTATATGAACATATTTCGACATCTGTCTGCAGTATAACCTGGAAAATAACAATTAAAAGTGAACTGGAGCGAAGTGTCAGTGTCATAATGAATAAGGCACTAGTAAGCAGGTTTAAGCATATATAAACACCAGTAAGCATGTGCAAGTGCATTTGCGCTGGGTATGCATTGCTTTACAGACACACACACGCACATATATATATATATATATATATATATATGGGTCTACTTCTTTTGACCAAACTTTCATTTGCCTGACACTTCATTTGCCTGACACTTCATTTGACTGACAAGTATTATTAGCAAGAAAATGGAATATGCCCCCTTCCCCACTGCAGTGCGACCCTGGAGTTAGAATATATAGTTAGGGGGGGGTGTGGGGGGCACATCCCCCCCACAAGGGGGGATGTGGGGGGGCGATGCCCCCCTCTTCATTTCATATGATATTGTTAACTTTTGATGTAATATTGCTTAGTAACAGAAAAGTAAGTGGGGGGCTTCACCCCGCACACCCCCCTAACTATATATTCTAACTCCAGGGTCGCACTGCAGTGGGGAAGGGGGCATATTCCATTTTCTTGCTAATAATACTTGTCAGTCAAATGAAGTGTCAGGCAAATGAAGTGTCAGGCAAATGAAATTTCAGTCATTTGGTCTTAGGCAAATGAGTGTCAGGCAAATGAAAGTTAGGTCAAAAGAAGTAGACCCATATATCTATATATATATATATATATATATATATATATATATATATATATATATATATATATATATATATATATATGCCTTTCTGTGTTGGAGGGAAGCCTTCTAGCTTATCAGTGGGAGAGGTAAGCACGAGGTAGCCTATCTACCATGGGAAGAGTGAGTTTTGGCCCTGTAATTTTAGTTCATTGGCCGTTTGGGCAGTTTTTCCATCTCTTTCTACTTTCTGGTTAAAAGCCTGTTTTGCATTTGGTCCCTGTCTTTCCTATAACTAGTGTAATCCAGGTACAGATTTGTTGTATCCAGGACAGTTGGTAAGCTTCTGAGCCCCTCAAGCCCTTCTGTGTTGGAGAGAAGCCTTCTATCTTATCAGTGGGAGTGGTAAGCACTAGGTAACCTATCTACCACAGGAGGAGTGGTTTCTGGCCCAGAAATTATAGTTTATTGGCCATTTGGGAAACTTTTCCATCCCATTCAACCTTTGGATTTAAAGGCCTGTGTCTGCGCTTGTTTCCTGCCTTTCTTGTTACTAGTCTAGTCCAGGTACAGATTTGCTGTATCCAGGACTCTTTGTAAGCTTCTGAGCCCCCAAATCCTTTCTGTGTTGGAAGCAAGCCTTCTAGCTTATCAGTGGGAGTGGTAAGCATCTGGTAGCCTATCTACCACAAGAGGAGTGGTCCCTGGCCCAAAAATTGTAGCTATTGGCTGTTTGAGCAGTTTTTTTCCATCTCTTTCAACTTTCTGGTTTGAAAGCCGCACTTGTGCCTGTTTCCCGCCTTTCCTATAACTAGCCTAGTCCAGTTATAGAGTTGCTGTATCCAGGATTGTTAGTAAGCTTCTAAGCCCCCAAGCCTTTCTGTGTTGGAGGAAAGCCTTCTAGCTTATGAGTGGGAGAGGTAAGCACTAGGTAGCCTGCCTACCACAAGAGTAGAGGTTCTTGGCCAGAAATTGTCGTTTATTGACCATTTGGACAGTTTGTCCATCTCTTTCAACTTTCTGGTTTAAAAGACCACATCTACACTTGTTTCCCATCTTTCCTGTAACTAACCTACTGGGTAGCACTAGAAAGCCTTAAAGTGATACAAGCCTTCTAGCTTAGGAGAGAGATGTTGGAGTGATTAAGTATCAGTTGTCTGTACTTTCTTGCTGTACTTAACTGTTTTCCGCCTAAACACAGATTTTCCAATGTTTTTTGTGATTTAAAAGCTTGTTTTTTTCACATATTGTACTTATTTGACTGCCTGCACTTTTAAAAAGTAGTTTTTTGTTTAAATAATTTAACTGTTGTAGGCTGCACACTAAAGTGTGATATCCTTTTCTGATCGTTTGTAGTCATTTAAAGCTGTTTTAATTGTATTTTCTACTGTTTTTGCCTTATCTTTTCAAAAAAACATAAAAAAAAACAAAAAAAAATTCCTTGTTGCTTGCCTTTCTAAGCTAGTATACTCTAGTTTTCAGGCTATTGCTGAATTCAAGGCTGTGATACTAGTTTCTGAGTTGCCCATACCTTACTTGGCTAGAAGGAAGTTTCTCTGTTCACCTGTGAGAGACGGAAGCTTTGAGCAACCAATCTGTCCCTGGAGGAGTGGTTCCAGCCCAGAAGTTAGTAGTTTATTGGCCATTTTGGAATAATTTCTATCTCTTTCATTTCCCTACTATAAAAAATGTTTTTGCACGGTTTTGCACACCTGGCAGTGCCTGTTAGATATGGTTAAATTATTCCCGGCTCCACTAAGTCTCCTCTTCAGTTTTTCCCTTGAAACTAGTTTAACTCTCAACCTAAGCGCTCAAAAAACATGTTATAGCCCAGAACTTGTTCAGACCTAATAGCAAGCACTAATATACCCTGACACTGATTGCCCAGCAGAGCAAGGCTCTTTATTCACCCCTCACCAACCAAGAGACTAAGCACCTTACCCTACTATTCAGGCATGACTAAAGGGCAACTTTAGGTGCACTCTCCAGTCCAGCTGGTGAATCTGGGTATCCTGAGGCAATGTTACAATTGCCTCATGTACACAGACAACCCTCTTCTCCTACCACAAAACACTAACATATGCGAGAGATGCAATTATACAGCCAAACTGAAAGCTAAGCTGTCTCCACCCAAGACTGGAACAGACAGTCAAGAGGAGAAGGTTAACACTTGCACCACAACTCCAGCCGCACACAGACCTTCTAAAACAGCACTGGCAAAAAATACACATAAATACACAAAATCATACTCAGAGGCTCTAAATAAAAACCTGCAAAAGCATCAGAGACCTTCAAAGCAAACACCCAAACAACCTGCGCTTCCCGTCACAAACCAAACAACACATAAAACACAAAATCAGTGTGCTGCACAATCACAGCCCTTAAGGCGAAACAACATATCTAACACTAGTAATAGGTGACTCTATAGTCAGGCACACTAATGTCCCACTCACTAGGCTGGACAAGCAGAAGGTTACTGTTTGCTGCCTGTCAGGAGCCAGAATAGGCCACATAACACAAGCACTCAGGTCACTTCAGAACAAGTACAACTATGACTCTGTCATTGTTCATGTTGGTGTGAATAACCTGAGACGTACCTACCTGGACTACATGAAAAGAGACATGGAAGAGCTCTTTGATCATGTAGCCCAGGCTAGTATGACCCTGACCCTGAGTAGCATCCTGTCCTCACCAAGAATGATACCTCAGTATAAAGAAAAAAATGATCAATTTCAACAACTGGCTAAGCTTCTGGTGTCATTCAAAGGGGATCCAGTGTCAGTCAGCCTGGGATGACATGCTCGACAAACCACGTTGCTTAGCAAGTAATGGCTTGCACCTGTCACCCCTAGGCTTTCAAATACTGGCCAAGGCTCTTGCTACCCCCATAGTGCCTTTTTTAGACAAGGCTCAAAAGTCAAACCCACCTCCATAAACAGCACAATTAAAAAACTGAGGGTTATGCTACTCAACGTCAGGAGTTCAAATCTCAAAATTCACGCGCTCAAAGCACTCCTCAGTATGGAGAATGTCGACATTTGTGCAGTAACTGAAGCCTGATTCAAGGCTCCAGAGAGCACACCAACGCTACCGGGCTACAACTCATACCTCACGTTTTGGCCACAGAACACAGACCAAAACACAAAAGGAGGGGGTGCATCCATATTCATCAAGGATACCTACACCTCCAGGTTAGTGGTGCAGCATGATACATCTGAGATCATCCATGTGCAACTAACATCGGGCAAATCTGCAATGCAAATTGTGGCCTGCTACAGATCACCCTCCATGACCCAGGTCCACCACTCCACCTTTCTGGAGACACTGGAAAACATGAAGGTCCTACCAAACACCCTGATATTTGGAGATTTCAATGACCCTACCATTCACTAGGAAAACTACTCAAGTACAAATTCCTAGGCTCAGCGCTTCTTGGAATTCATTAACTCAAATACCTTGGATCAGCTGGTAAACTCCCCTACCAGAGGTGAAGCATATTGGACCTGGTCATCATCAACATGGGCGACAGGTGTTCCACACCAGAGATCAACCCATCACTGGTTAGATCAGACCATAAACTAATCACTCTGGATGTCCACACCCCACCACCACCCCCAACTAAGGAAACCACAGTAAAAAAACTTTTCTAAAGCAAACTTCAAATTACTTAAGACAGAAGTGGTAAGTTTCGCAGCCCTCATACTAAAGGATAACGCTGCCCAAGATGCAGAAACCTTTACAAATGCACTCTATGAGCACCTACAAGGATGCATGGATCATGCCATCCCTAGCAAAACCAAGACTCACTCCTCTAAGAGAAGGAAATCAGTTTGGTGGACCCCTGCAGGAAACAGGCTGTACAATAGAAGGAGGAAACTAGTTCAGAAAAAAAGCAAATCCCAAGAAGGAAAGACATCCCTGATCAGTATCAATAAGAAACTGAGGTCCCTCATGAAATCATCCAAGGCTAACTTCGAAAGAAAAATAGCCAAGGATTCAAAAGATAACCACAAAGCCTTCTTTAGCTATGTTAAGAATTTAAGAGGCAACTCGCAGATATGTACTGAACTAGTGCAAAATAGCACAAAATATACTGAACCTACTGATATTGTCAACATCCTGGCAGATAGATTCAGTGCAAACTTCACCCCCCTCTCACCTCCAAAATGGCCCACAAAAATACCGGAAAAGTGTAGTGTCCCAAAAATCACAGACACACAGGTGAAAACAGCCCTTTCAAAAGCCAAAAACACAGCGTCAATGGGAGCAGATGGTGTCCCAGGCTGCGTCTTGCACATACTACAGAACAAACTAACCCCCCATCTAAACACGCTGTTCAACCTCAACCTCTCCACAGGCTATGTGCCCATAGAATGGTGCACAGCAATGGTTATTCCTCTCCACAAAGGAGGGGCCACAACTGACCCTAGTAACTATATACATCTTTAAATTTGTAGGCTCCCACCAGGACACAAGTGTTCTTTAGCAATTACATTCTTCTTGCTGAGCACACTCAAGCAAATCTGCAGTCTGTGGCTACCACTCCACCCATATAGTATAAGAAGGAATCAGTACTGCAAACTAAACAAGGATATACATTTTGAGCCTCAAGAGCAGGAGCACACTCAAGCAAATCTGTAGCCTGCGGCTACCACTCCACCCATACAGTATAAGAAGGAATCAGTACTGCAAACTAAACAAGGATATAAATTTTGAGCCTCAAGAGCGGGAGCACACTCAAGCAAATCTGCAGTCTGTGACTACCACTCCACCCATACAGTATAAGAATGAATCAGTACTGCAAACTAAGCAAGATATACATTTTGATCCTCAAGAGCAGGAGTACACTCAAGCAAATCTGCAGTCTGCGGCTGCCACTCCACCCATACAGTATAAAAAGGAATCAGTACTGCAAACTAAACAAGGATATACATTTTGAGCCTCAAGAGCAGGAGCACACTCAAGCAAATCTGCAGTCTGTGGCTACCACTCCACCCATACAGTATAAGAAGAAATCAGTACTGCAAACTAAACAAGGATATGCATTTTGAGCCTCAAGAGCAGGAGCACACTCAAGCAAATCTGCAGTCTGCGGCTACCACTCCACCCATACAGTATAAGAATGAATCAGTACTGCAAACTAAGCAAGGATATACATTTTGAGCCTCAAGAGCAGGAGCACACTCAAACAAATCTGCAGTCTGCGGCTACCACTCCACCCATACAGTATAAGAAGAAATCAGTACTGCAAACTAAACAAGGATATACATTGTGAGCCTCAAGAGCAGGAGCACACTCAAGCAAATCTGCAGTCTGCGGCTACCACTCCACCCATACAGTATAAGAAGGAGTCAGTACTGCAAACTAAACAAGTATATACATTTTGAGCCTCAAGAGCAGGAGCACACTCAAGCAAATCTGCAGTCTGCGGCTACCACTCCACCCATACAGTATAAGATGGAATCAGTACTGCAAACTAAACAAGTATATACATTTTGAGCCTCAAGAGCAGGAGCACACTCAAGCAAATCTGCAGTCTGCGGCTACCACTCCACCCATACAGTATAAGATGGAATCAGTACTGCAAACTAAGCAAGGATATACATTTTGAGCCTCAAGAGCAGGGTCAGTCCACCAAGGCATTCTATGTGTATGTTTTATGAGAGTGAAGCAATTACATTAGCAGTATTTCTTAGTAGTTCTCAGCGTAACTTGACTGTTGTAGCCTTGTGTCCTCCCCCACCACCAGCTAGTACAGTAATCCTAACTGTCCAATAGACAGTCTACATTTAATTCAGATCCCTGTGACTAAATTAACCATCCAACAGTGCTCTCAGTGCTTTCTGCCTTAGTTTGTATCACTTGGAGGCCCACCTGTTGCTAATGTATCTCCCTACTCTAATCTGTGCACAAATTGGTTACTAATCAGCAAGTCAATGTGAAGACACACTCCCAACCTTAATAAACTTTGCTGTCTCTTCTCTCCTTCACTTTACAGGTAGTTTGAATTATTACATACCCCCTCTGAGGCCTTCACTGATTTCCACTGATTGCCTCACTGGTTTATTTGCATTCCACCTGGTTTACACCCCTTGTGCTATCTCCCTCCCCCAATACTAAGTATATATTAGAATCCTGCTAAGCATGGAGCCATCTTTAAACTTCTAGTCTCCCACCAGGACACAAGTGCTCTTCAGCGATTACATTCTGCTTGCTGGTAAGCCATTAGACCTCAGGAATTTGTTTAAAGTGTTCAGATTTGTAAAGTAATACTTACTTTTTCCTCTTGTCTTGGTGGGCTCTGTCCCACTCCGTTCGCCCTCGCTAATGATAGGGCACTCTCCGCTCCTCTACCCTGCCCCCTATTCCCTCCCATCCCCACTACCTCTACATTTATAGTAATCACAGCCACACCCACAGCTCACCTCACATCACCTCCACCAATCACAGCTCCTCAAGTCATATCACATTATACCACACCAACTTGCTCCACACAAAATACTCCCAATCACTCTCATTCCCACTAGACATTTTTTACATCACCCACACTACTTCCCCATCCACATATAGTGCAACCCTATAATTCCTATTCAGACCCCCCACCTAGAACCAACTTAAAATTTTATAACCATGACTATCACACAACTAAGTTTAGTCTGTCTTCTCATAATTCTTTACAACACCACAAGTTATCAATCTAGCAATATCCCTAAACTTAGTAGCACAACACTACATTATGTACTCTCATATACAGACACCACACATTATAATAATATCTGCCCACAATTGTTCAAGAGCTACATAATGGACCAGTTCAGAACTAAACACATATGCTCTCATTCCTACTCCAAAAAAACACAATACTTTCTCACACTCCTCACCAAACTCTAACATCTGTATCACTATTTTAACACCACACTCACCATAAGTGGGGATATCCAACCCAACCCAGGCCCAAATCCATCCTGTCCAACATAAACTGCTCCAACCCAAATGTCAGAACAAAACACCCCCACTATCTTCATCCTTGGGCAAATCAACAACAGCAGCAAAACCAACCATTTTTAATGCTAAATATTAATGTTAAATGTATCAAAAATAAAATTCCTGAACTCCAGGCCACAAGAGCACACTACTCCCCAGACATAGTTGCTTTAACAGAAACCTGGCTAAATAAAAACATAGCTAACTCAGAAGTTCTCCCTACCGGCTACAATATCATTAGACAAGACAGACCACTTTGTAAAGGGGGTGGAACTGCCTTACTGTACAAGTCCAAGTTAACTGTACGTCAATTACCAAACTCCTACCCCTCCCCTAATAATTGGGACATACTTATCTCACAACTTCAACTTCACCCTAAAAAGGTCATCACCACAATTGTGATCTATATTCCATCTGGTAATACACCTGCTAGCCTTGAAGACTTCTTATCCTGGTGTTCTTCCACATACTCACAAGAAACCCTTATTCTGGGGGACTTCAACCTAGATTGGTTCACCTGTATATCAGAACCACCAAGTAATCTAATAAATCTCCATGGCTACCAGCAGCTAGTCCAAATTCCAACTAGATGTGATAAAAAAATCTAAAAGGAAATCAATCCTTGACTGGGTTCTAACTAACAACCCCACATTGTACCCTCACACAGGCAATCTCCCAGACACCTTAAGTGACCACAACATAATATACTTTATACGTAGTAGAACAAGCATATGCAAAACCACTAACTATATATCCACTAGAAACACAAAAAAAATTCTCTACTGAGGTCCTCAACACTTTACTCTGTAACTGTGACTGGACCCCCCCTAAAAACCCTCCCACTTGACCAGGCTGTAGCATATTTCAATAAAACATTTCTACAACACCTAGACATTGTCACTCCATTGTGCAAAATCAAGGTTAGAACCTCTACAAACCCTTGGTTCTGTAAAGAAACCAAACAAATCCTCAAGTCCAGAGACACTGCCTGGCTTTACTATCAAAACAATAAAAAACACAAAGCCTAAGTACCAAGAACTGCGCAACCGTGCAAAAAAATGCATTAGGCTGGATAAAAAAAATCCTACTACACAACATTACAAACTAAATACCAACACAACCTTCAAAAATTTTGGAAAAATGTAAACCAGCTATTAAAATCCACCCAAAAGGCTACCCCTAAACCAACCACCCCTGACACTAAAGTTCCCATCGAAACACAATTCAACTCCCACTTTGTAAACTCAATTTTATCCTTAGTATCACAGGACAGTTCCTTCCTCACTATCCCCCCCAACACAAATAACACTAATACAAGCTTTACCCTCAAAACAGTTTCCACCACTTCAATCAAAAGCATGCTCTCCAAGCTAAAAACCTCAACAACAGCAGCTGACCTACTTCCCAGCTATTTCCTGAAACTCACAGCAGATCCTATTGCTATCCCAGTCTCCACTCTCATAAACAGATCAATTGTTGAAAACTATGTGCCCAAACTCTGGAAAATATCCTATGTTACACCCATACATAAAGGCGGGACCTTCACTGAACTTAATAACTACAGACCCATTGCTTTACTCTCCCCCCTGGCCAAAATCCTAGAAAAATGCATCCATACCCAGATGCTAAACTATCTCCTAGACAGCAACATCCTGTCACCTACTCAGCATGGTTTCAGACCTGCCCATAGTACTACTACAGCCCTCCTCTGCTTCACAGACACAGGAAACCATCTCAAAAATGAAGGCCTACAGGTGTCAACTATTTTTTTGGATATGTCCAAAGCATTTGACACAGTCTCACACCAAATCCTGCTAAACAAACTAAACCAATATCACCTATCAAATTCCACTCTTACCTGGTTCCAAAGCTACTTAACTGACAGTTACCAAGCTGTGAAATGGGAAAATTCTCTCTCTCCTCAGCTGCCCAAAACTATAGGAGTCCCACAGGGTTCTATCTTAGGACCACTACTATTCACAGTCTTCACAAATGACCTCCATACGTCCACACAGCATGCATCTATCATTTAGTATGCAGATGACACTACCTTAATGTGTGCTGCACAAAACATTCCCACCCTCCTGCAAACAACTCAGCTAGCATTCTCTGACATTGAAAACTACCTTAGCAAAGCCCAAACTCAGCTTATGATTATAACCAGTTCTAACAAAAACACTGATAACAGTCAATTCACTATCTACTCCACAAATGCTACTCCAGTCGCTCTAGTGGCACAGGCTAAGCTATTGGGAATAACCATAGACTCCCACCTAAAACTTGATAGTCATCTCAACTTTGCGATTTAAAAAGTACATGCCAAACACTCTACCATATCAAACCATTTCTTACCAACAACACAAGATCAGCCATTGCTCACTCCCAGCTTCTATCCACCCTACTCTATGCATCTCCCTTTCTGACTAATCTCAACAAAACTGAACTAAGCAAAATGGAAGCCTTCTATAACAGAATTGCCCATTTTGCTGCAAATTGCTCATATAGAACTCATTACTGTACTGCTTTGAGACAGCTCCACTAGCTTGAACTGCCCAACTTCCTAACCTACAATCAGCTCTGCCTCTGTCATGCGATCTATTACCTCCTCAATAAGTGTCCTGCCCTCAAAAACCTAGTGCAACATCACTCAGCCAAAAGGTCTCTTAGATCATCAAGCAAACTACTATTAAAAGTCACCAACAGCTACTATAGCTTTGGAGATGCACTATATAGTAGTTCAGTGGCTAAAAAATGGAACTCTGTCCCCACTAGCATTCAAAACACATCATCCAAAGCCTCCTTTAAAGACCACATCAGGCAACATCTTAAGCAAAGTTGGCAGTGCCATGATTGCTCCCCAGGCTAGTGAGTTGATAAGGTATACATACTAAATCTAGAGTACTTGATAATAGTTTTAAATCTTACTCACAAACACTGGCTAATCTATAATGTATGTACTGTACCTGTGTATTATGTATGTATTCTGACTATGTTCCAAATTTCAGCTGTACACCACAAATCTATTAATTACCTTTATTTTTAAATTAATATTTTTTTGTTTGTTCTCTCCACTGTGACTGTTGATGTGCCGCATACCACTTTAAAAACATGTCTTTTGTAATTTGTGTGTATACTGATAATGTCTAAATAAATAAATGTATCTGTAATTTTTCTTTGTGGAGCTTTTCTCCCTGTGCCTCTGCTGAAACAGGACCTTTTCGGCTCAGACACCCCCAGTTAACAAATGTAAAATAAAATAAATAAATATATATGTATGTCTATATATATATATATATATATATATATATATATATATATATATATATATATATATGTATGTATATATATATATATATATATATATATATATATATATATATATATATATATATATATATATATATCTCTATGGTTGCAGACATATACATATACGTATAGATGTGTATATATATATATATATATATATATATATATATATATATATATATATATATATATATACATATATATATGTGTGTGTGTGTGTGTGTGTGTGTGTGTGTGTGCGCGTAGATATACACAGATATACAGCTATGATAGGAAACAGCACACAAGAATGACATATGTTCACAGGCTATGCCAATGGAAGTGAAGGGCACAAGCAAGAAACATGAAACATGTAGCATGACCCCCCCCCCCAGCTGGACACAGGAAACATACATACAAACCCGCAAACAATGTAAATAGTCCACTGCTCCCCAGACTACAGGGGGGTACACAGTGCACCCATGAAAATCTAATCTTGGAAGGCAGACCGGACAGATGCCCCAAAAATTGACATAAGACCAAAGGTAGGTGATACACGAATCATTTTGGCTGGGGTGTGTACATTCCCGGAACACAAGGGTGGGAAAGCCTGATGACCCATGGGTCGAGACAATGTATGACATGGGTCCCATAAAGTGGAGAGTGGGCAGCGTGTAGTGGTGTGTTCAGACCCGACCAGGACAAAGAGTAAGTATGGGTGCTGTAGAGGAGGTGCGGGTGTGGGAACTATGGGTAGCTATTTATAGGTCTAAGTGTGCAGGCGTTGGCTGATGTGGGCCTATATGGACAGCCCCAGGGATGTAAGCAACAGTGTTCATTGGGCAGAGGCGTCGGCCAATGAGCAGCCACACCCGCTACGAGTCCCACTGCAGCAAAGTGTAATCTACATGGCAAGTAATGGAATAACCAGATGTAGATGTATATATGTAGAGGTATGTGTGTGTGTGTGTGTGTGTGTATATCTACCCATAGCGACATAGAGATATACCTCGCCCTCTCCATAGTACAAATGTATACAAACAGAGACAGAATACATATACATACCCACATATAGATATATACATATGCAGACACCCATAGACCCATATGTTGTTAGATATATATAGACAGCAATATATAAATATATACATGTATGCATACATATACAGATATATCTGTATATAGTAATGTATATATGTATATATATATATATATATATATATATATATATATATATATATATATATATATATATATATATATATATATATATATATATATATATATATATATATATAGATATATATATATATATATACATACATATGTGTGAGTGTAAATATACACATGTATATAGCTAGGATATGATACAGCAGTTATGAATTACATATGTTCACAGGCTGTGCATATGGGAGTGAGAGGTCCAATCAACAAATGTGTAACACGTAGCATCAACCCCCCCCCCCCCCCCAGCTATGAGACATACAGACACACAATAAAAGTAAACACAACACTGCTTCCCAGACAACCGTCAGGATAGGATACTACCATTGGGAGAGACCTGCCAGGTCTAATCTTGAAACAAAGACCTCAATGTCCTTTGTGGGACAACCCAAAAACTACTGATCATCGGAGTCAGTCCATGTAATGGTTCATCAAACCAGGCTGCAGACATACACGGACTAGTAGGTTGTGCAAGCCTGATAACCCATGGGTCGACACAACGTACGACATGTCTCCCAACACGCAGAGAGTGGGCAGTGTGTAGTGGTGTTTACTCAAATTCTAACTCTGTCCCACTTACTTCCTCCTAAACTAGTGACTTTTGGAGGAAAGGTGGTGAATTACACTTAGTGAATAATGACAACAATTAAGAGTTATAAACTTCATTTACCTCAGAAAATGTGTATTAATTCATATGCTCTGAGTCTGTCAATGTGTCAAGTTAATAGCACTAATATTTTAAATGTGTCCCTGATTGTCCCTGATGTTGTCATGACTTGTCTCTTATTCAGTTGATATTTGTCCCCAATCGTTTGAGAGGTCTGATAGGGACAAAAAGCACATATTCCACTTACAACCTTAGAAAGATGATAGAATAATAGGTATGCAGTAGCATGACTCGGCTGAAGGATGTGGGTTCCAAAACCCAATTACTTGTTTGTATTGAATGGTGTCAGTTCCCATGTATTAGCCCGACAGGTGCAGATTGTAAGAGGAACACACCAATAGTATGAATCAAACTCTGGACATGCCGTGGATTCCTTACAGTCAAACGACATGCTTACGCCTAATGGGCAGCCATTCCCAATACTGTAGCTATGTAATCTGATGTAATAGGCATCACAAGGTAATATCATAGTCCTCACTTCCACCCAGGGGTGTGAGTGTCAGATGCAAACACCAAATGCAGTGCATTTGCAAGTGCAGGAGCAAGTGGGTGTAAGCCTGTTTGGCCGCCGGTATGCGAGTATCACACTGGCAATGTAGAGGTTAACTGAGTGTAAGAAACTGTAACTGGAGGTTAGCATTGATTAGCTCTGCGCAAACCCATGCACACCCGCTCACAACTGCTTTAAAGTGCATTAATCACTCTGTACCCAACAGCTCGTGTTCTGACCAGCAAAAAAAGAACCAGCCTCTGCAAGGCTAGAACGCAGGACCCTGTACATCACAGTCATAGTAGTAAACCACTACACCATGATAGCAATACATATAAAGGTGGTATCAGCAAACTAATCCTTACAACAGCAAAACAAATCAAATATGTGAACTGAATCTATGTACAGTGTAATGTTCTATAACCTGCCACAGACAATAAATATGTGATTTGGAGTACTGCAGTAAACATAGAGTTGAGATGTCACTGTAATAAAGTTCAGAAGTCCCCAGGACCCCATACAGTGTATGTACACATGAATGACGGATACCAGACACATATATAGCCTGTAATGAGTAAGACATCATTGACAAAAGTCAAATATAATGCTAGATAACCAATAAGCAATGCTAACTGCTGCACAGCCCAACTAAGTAATTGTAAGCAATGTGTAGGGAAGCCAATACAATATGCCCACAGGTACACCTCTTTAAGCAGTGTCATCCTGAAGTAAGCATGTGTGCCCATAGCTTAGCCTTTTCAAAACCAGCCATTTACTGAAAAGTGCGAGAATCTGTCCCTACTTAAACCGAAGAGGCAGGAATACAGCTCATAACTGGTTGTAGCATCCCCCTGCAGGCAGAATGGCTGGTGTAGGAGAAGACACTCACTTTAGATCACAGTTTTGGGGCATCCAGAAGTCCAAATTCATGGTATGGCTAGTGCCACAGGTATCCCCTGGACTGGCGAGCAGGTCAGGCACCACAATGCAGACTTGAAGCAGTGGAGGGGGGTGTCCTGGAACAGTGGATCCAGGAAGCAAGGTAGATGCAGAATGCCCCAGAACTGAGTAAGTACTCCTTCCACTATGTAGTTAATAATTGCCTAGCTTGTGTATACTATGGATAGGTATGGCTAAATGTCACTGTATTTCCCTGACAGCTGCAGATGAGCATGCTGCGAACCAGCAAGCCTATGATGCTAGGCTGCAAAGGATGCGTCATGAGGCAGGTTAGTAAATAGCCTGCATGTACTGTCATAACAAATAAATGTAAGAGACTGAGAAAGTGTTGGACCAGTATGCAGAATAGTGTAATATGCTGCGAATAAAGGTGTAACCCCTGCATTGCTTCTGTTTGCTCTGCAGTCTTATGTTGTTGTACTGTTGCAGTTATTAAATAGTACTGTTGTAGTAAGCAGTGTTACCCACACTTTGGTATGCAGATACAATGTGTATAAAGTGCTGTATAACAATGGCAGAAGTGCAAACAGGTCAGTCATATTAGACAAAATACATTGCAAAGCCTCACAACAATTATCTGATAGCATAGTGCACAATGATCTTAACTGTAATGCTTTTGTCACACACAGCAGGGGTTTGGATCCCAGGAGCACTAGTATGTTGTATGCATAATCATTCCACACAACTGCACACAGTCTGTTAGAATGTTCAGAAAGAAAGCTGTATGCATATTTACACTTAACAACTGTACAGAGTTTGCTAGAATGCTTAAGTAGAGAGTGGTATGCATATTCATACCCCTCAACTGTTCCAATCTGCCAGTATGTCCTGAAAAATGGCCCACATCACCTGCCTTTTGCCCTGTTCCCCTGACAAATTAGTGTGAAGATTCAAGAAATGTAGACAGCTGTTAATGACATATAACTGATAGTCAGACTTGTACATAGTCAGAAGAATGTACATGCAAACATACCTGTCATCCCAGCATCTCACCCAAAGTGTATGAGAGCAGTCTCAAAACATGTTGCATTAACACCTGCATCTTCTCAAGCCTGTACATAAGACACTGGTCTCATACATACTAATATACAAACATACCATTGTACAATATAACGCCATTGGGTAGTGTAATAATACATGTAAGGGACAGACCACTACAGTGACTATGAATGTTGTGAAAACTACAAGGATGTATTAGTTGTTAAATGAAGTCTCTCTCTCTCTCTCTCTCTCACCCCTACTATATGTGCAAACATAACCATTTTACACAACTCATTTGGTATGTCTACACTCCTTCCCTTTGTTGGGACATATGTCCTATTGGTTTATAAATATTCACATGTTTCTATGCATGTGCCATGTTAAAATACACCCATATTGGTGGCCTGTTGCCATCAATGTAACCTGCCTGTTGTTGTAATGGCCACTGTTCACCCATAAATGCATGTGTTCTGCCTGCCCTGCAACTATGTTATATCTGGTGCCCTGGGTAATGGGAATACCTATGCATGCTGTTACTAATTGTGAATGCTGTTGACTATTACCAACCCATATCTGCCTTAAACATACTGCAACATAACTCATATGGGAAGGCCGGTCACAGTGGACCTACCTGTCCCACCTCTGCTGGCCATGGCATGGGGCACCAGCACATCTGGGGCCCAGCCTGGGACCTCCTCGTCATTGGCCCTGCACGGGAGTGGGAGTGGACAGGAACCTGTCACCTATGGTATGGTCCGGACCGTGATACGTAGGGAGCTCGACAGGGAGACTTGAGACCACATATGCCAGATTGAGGGCCGAGTAGTGCAACTAGAGGGTGAGCCTGCCCCTCCTACACAGCCCCAGCACAGCCACCTTCTGGGCTGTGAAGGTGCAGTGGTGAATGCCCATGGGTGGAGACCTCAGTCCTACTGTATCCATTGGTGGGATCATGGACTTGTGACTTCCAAACACCCCTCCTCGTCCAAGGTGTCCCCCCCACATGTGTCATATACCATCCCTGTATGCACCTTGTTTGTCTTGTCTGTCATCCTACCCAACCTATCCTCCCTGATCATACCTACTCTCCCTCCCCAACATCCCACTCTCACCTAAACATAAAAGAAAAGAAGGGCAATCTGTTCCCACAAAAAAAGCACGCCCCATACATAGCTGTCCATTTCGCACGTGTCCACTGGACACATGTAAACATTTCTAATTGTCATCACAACATACTATTGTTGTCCTCACTACTCTCTCAGGGTTGTGAGTGTTCAAATGTCCCACCAAATTTATTACATATGCACAGCCATTGCTGTAGAAGAAATGGACAGCTATGGACCTTCCCTACACCCTTCCTGCACATCCCTAGCTACCTTGCTTACTGTCTTTCCCTCTTTGTGCCCCTTTTTCAAAACTTTCCTATCACCCCTTTTTTCTTTTCTTTTAAAGAAATTATCACGGGAGTAACCAGGAGTAAGCACTTTTAAGCAGCAGTGAGCAGGTTTCAGCCTGTTTGTGTTGGGGTAAGCACTGCCTACACAGGTTAAGCAATCAAGAAGATAACTGAGTGTAAGGAACTGTAATGAAAAGTAACCACTGCTTACCGTCGTGCAAAGCCAGGCACACCCACTCACAACTGCTTAAAAGTTCCTTAATCACTCCATATCCAATGGCCTTGTTCTGCCCAGCAACAAAATAAACAGCCTCTGCAAGGCTCAAAACTAGGACCCTGCACACCACAGCCAATGTGATTTACCAGTAAGCCATGGCAGATATACAGACATTGGATGTTATCACAAACCTATCATCCAGCACAGTCATTTAACAGTATAGGAAATGTATTCCATCATGTAGATGTATGTGTGTGTGTGTTTATGTCCAGATATAGATACATGCATATACATAGATATATCAAGAACATCCCATGTGTCAACAAAGCATTAAAAAGGAATGAAAGGGGAAACACCAGCAATGCCTGTATTATGTAGTGATGTTTCCTATGTAATATCAAGACTCCCTCAAACAGACATGTGCCATTAATACACGCAAACATTTGTACATTGGCCGAATACATTACTCTGTGCATTTTATTTACATTAATACAACAGTTCATGTCCAATCTTTATGTGAGAACAGTACTCTTGCAAGGTGCTGTGTGCGATGTCATCATCATGAAAAAGGTAAATGGGGTAACCATAGAGGGATGGTAGTGTTGTGTGTACAATGGGGTCATCTGCATCACGTGTACCTGGAACTTTAGGAGTCATGTGCATACCAGGATCGTGTGCCTGAGAGACAGGGGTGAGGACAACAGTATGCTGTAATGCAAATTAAAAAGGTTACATTTGTCCAGTGGACACATGTGAAATGGACAGCTATGTATGGGGAAAATTTTGTTCTAGGAACAGATTGTCCTTTTGTTTCTGTAAGGTGAGAGTGGGATGTGGGGGAAGAAGAGAAGGTATGCTCATGGAGGATAGATTGGGTAGGATGACAGACAAGACAGCATACAGGGTCGGTATATGACATGTGGGGGGATACACCTTGGATGGGGAGGGGTGTTCAGCAGTCACAAACCCATGAGCCCCCAGATGGAAATAGTGGGATGGAGGTCCCCACCCATAGGCAGCCACCACTGCACCAAAACAGTCGCAAAGGTGGCTGTGCTGGGGGCTGTCTAGGAGGGGCAGGCTCACCCTCTAAATGTGACACTCTGCCCTCGAGCTGGCATATCTGGCCTCAAAAACCCTTATTGAGCCCCCTATGCACTGCATCTGGGGCTGTACGATGGCTGACAAGTTCCTGTCTGGATCTGCTCCCAGGGAGGACAAGCCCCATCCTCAGTGGTGGTTCCACCAGAAGGTGGTGCAGAGCCAACAGAGGTGGAGGTCCAAGGCTGGGCCCCAGAAGTGCTGGTGCCCAGTGCCATGGCCAGCTGAAGTGGGACAGGAGGTTCCACCGAGACCTCTAATCCCATACAGCCTATGGTGTTGCAGTTTTAACACAGATATGGCTTAGTAATAGTCAACAGCATTCAGGATTATTTATAACAGCATGCATAGATATGACCATTATCCCAGCACAGCAGATGGCATACATTTGCAGAGGGAGCACAACACATGCATATATATTGCATGACATCTGTACAAAGTGTAGAAGACTTGTGACTGCAGCTATGAACAGTGGCCCATTATTGGCATTTCACTGTGAGAGCCTCAGACAGTAACTGTCATACCACTGTTTTATGTGACATATGTCCAATCAGGGATGCGATGGCAATAACTCTCATCACTATCGCCATGTACTGACTGCAATCCTCACACTATGCTTCTGCAGTTCACAGATGTGTGTTCAGTGAGTAACACAAGAAACAAATGGTTCCAAACACTGACCAGTCCACAGATGGCCCTACAGATGGGGGTTCCCTCACAAACAAAGCACTGTCTTGTCAGTTTTAAAACATGTAGAATAGCAATTACCACACACAGCTTTTTAAACTGGCAGTAGTCTCAATGAAGCATAGCTACACTTACATGCTGTATCATGTCTGGCACATCACCCTCCTGTCCTTAGACTATTTTCCACTGTGTATGTTTTGGGAGGAATATCCAGATATCATCTGTGATGCTGTTTACCAAACACCAGATCCAGGTTTTACTCACAGCGACTGTCATGGGCAAACACCGACATTATGTTCCTAGATATTGTACTGTGTTTCCATGCGATTGACTATGAGAACGTCACCACAGCTGTTCCACATGCAATCAGCTAGACGAGGACAGCAATAGGTGCAGAAGCCATCACCTGATCATGACCATCACTTACAAAACACAAGCTGCTGCTGAGCAGGGGTACAACTCCACATCCACAAGAGAGTGTGTGGGAGGGACAGACAGAGGCAAAGTACATCAGAGAAGGGCTTGGAGACTAAAACCTAAGCATCTTCTGTCACACACCTTCCAGCACAGGGGTTCAAACCCCTGACTGACTAGCCATTCCTGTAACAAGTGCATGCAGTTACTCCATATGCCACATAGCTGACATGTTGGTGTGCTGTAAGAACATATATGTGTGCTGGTGAGCGACATCTGCAACAGAGATATAGTAGACATACATTAGGTGTAGCACACATGGCTGTCCACATGAACAGATGTCATTGTCAACACAACCACACTCTCTAAGGGACTCAGACACATTGCCACACTTTGCCAGGCTCACAAATACACTTCCTAACTAACTAGTTTGCCAAACTGCAGTAATGCACAGGTACTACATGCACCACAGGGTATATCCTGAGGTTCTATGGGCTAGGGCATGTGAACATGTCTGACATCAGTCTGTATGCCAATGGGAGTTATACCGGGTGTGACTGTGGTTGGGAGCATCATACCCCACATGCAGACACAAGGTGCCAGTACTGACATGCATGTGTGCATTGCTTCATGGGTGTGTAGTAGTTGGCTGTGCAAGATGGTTGGGGTAATACTTGGCATCATGCCACCTGACAATGGTGTGCAGTGTGTTTCAGGGGTGTAGTGTCTGCAATTTCCCACACACATGGGTATTGTATGAACTGTCCTGTCATCCTGGTTACCATTGTGTATGGCCATTGCTTTGCAATGCATGCCATGTCTGTGTTTGATAGGTCTTGACATGGACATTGCCTGGGATGTGCACGCCCCACAATAATGTACAGTGACATGTACAAGTGTACCTGGTTTGGCTGACACATGTTGTGTACACAGACTGTTATCATCAGATATGCCAATACTGGCCTGGTGTGGCAGGACCTGCTAATAGACAGCAGGTTGACCCTGCACCTGCATTGATAGCATGATACAGGTATTCCCTGGTGTCAGTGGCCTCTATCCATACAAGGCATGTGTGTAAGGCATTGTATGTCCTTTGTGAATCACATTTGATGGCACCACATATGTTGCAGGCATCCAGTGGGGAACATAGTGAAGGCACACTGTCTGCAATTATGTGCCTATTGTACTGCTGGACAGGGTGCCATGCCCACTGCAGCCTACTGCAATCACACCATGCCTACTATCTGTCATCAGTGTGCAAGGTACTAGCAACATAACAGGGGATATTCCAGGCAAGTGTGTTTGTGTATGACACATGGGTTCAGAACGTATTCCGGGTAATAGTAGGGTTGCATACTTTGTTCACCAGGCCTTTTGCCAGATGTAGGGGTATGGCTTGCCAACACAGTCCCTTGGCTGATTGACATCTGTACTCCTTGTGAGGTGGACAGTGTGACATATAATATGGACACCATATAGGAAAACTACAAAAAATGATCCCCAACATGTCCAGTGGTTAGACACTCACAGCCAACAACACACAGGCTCTGACTGTCAAACACACACATACACCTGCCATGTCTTGGAATAGAACTCCTTCCTAACTACTTTATTACACTACAGCATTATACAGTTACAGCATGCACTTTGGAAATTACTGGGTTACAGCATTCCCAGAGGTGTATTTCTAGGTGTGTGACATCAGCAGGATAACAAAAGGTGAGTATGTGAATTGTAAAAAGTGTGCATACCCTAAAAATGCATTGTTTCTTTTGTTGACAGGCAGACACTCACACTTGGCTTGTCTGGGATTAGAACACCTACCAAACTAGTTTCTCTCTCTAAAGCATTACACAGTTACAGCACACGCTAGGGAGATTACTGGGTTTTAGCGATCCCAGAAGTGTATTAGTAGGTGGGTGACATCAGCAGGATTGCCAAAGAAGGGCATTTTAAGTGTACTGCCAGTTGTACATGTCTGTTACCTGCTTATACCCACTGCTTACTGTCACAAAAACTCATTTGCACACACTTACAACTGCCTTATTCAGTCCTAATGGACAGTATCAACAGAGCCTGCAGGTCTTGAACCCTGGACTATGTACACTGAGGTCACTGGACTTACCACTAAGCCATCTGGGTTGTATACATGTTTCATGGATTTTATAATGCGCATCTTGCTACAGGTATTCCACAGTACTGAAAACAAACGGGACAGTCACTTTGTGTACATATGTACAGTACCCTTGAATGTACTGTACTCTGTGAAACAGCAAATACAAGTCTACATCTGTACAACTGTCATAACTAAATATATATATATATATATATAGGCACCTACAGGATGTGTACACACACACACACACACACACACACACACACACACACACACACACACACACACATATATATATATATTTATATATATATATATATATATATATATATATATATATATATGCATAGACAGCTATAGCCATATATATATATATATATATATATATATATATATATATATATATATGTGTATATACACATGTCTGAACACCCTTTGTGACACAGAAGGGTTCCAAAGGAACTGATGTGTACAAAAAACAGAGGCATCTCTTGTTTTATAACATTTAAATCTTAATCAGTTCATCAGTGAAGGGATGGTTGTTGTGTATGTGAAGTTTGGGGTGAGAAATGATGGCTAATGTAATCTACCCTGGGGATTGTGGAGTTTGGGTGGGGAATGATGGGTATGGACTTACACCCCAGCGACCACTTCTGTGTCACTGCTCGACAGTGGCACAGGAAAATGACATACCCAACTGTAGTCATTCTTGACTGTGTATTCTTTTCCATTCCTAACTATGTAATACTTTGTAGACTCCAGTCACCACAGATGGCTACCATGGTGTGCAGCATGTTAAAAGGCATTACACATACATATGCCTGGCTACAGGGTAGTCACACACACAAACATGTAGTCACACACACAAACATGTCTTGCCTATGTAAAGGTAACTAGTACAGTGGTATGCAGTTGAGGTATGTGCCACAGAACACATACAATTACACTTACTCTGATTCCACTTCTGAGCTGGGTGACATCACAGGACTGATTACTTGCAGTGGGGAGGGGGAGGGGGAAAAGAGAGGTTTAGAAATTGACAACGATAAAGGCCAGTGCAAAATGTGGTATCTCTTTGGAATGCAGCAAAATCCACGGTCATGACAGGATGCAGACACAAATACACACAATCACCTGCAGCCATTTACTGACACACACACTCAAGCATTTGCTGACACACACCCACAGTTGTCAGTGGTGGGATCAGAACTCCTGCCTATCTACAGATCATTATTACAGTACTATGCAGTTACGAGACACGCCACAGAGATTACACATTCTAAGGCAGTCAGAATGCCCTTCTATGATTGAGGACATCAACTGGGATACTGACAGTCAAGATGTACATAGCTGTAAACCTGTGTGTTTAAAGTAGGAGTCCATTACAACCTGTATGCACAAACAAGACACATCATCTGCAGGTAAGACATAGATAGGCCTGAGAGGTATAGTTGCAGCACAACAAGCCCTGAACTGGAGTATGCCCATCTGTGAAATAGACTACTATCACTATACAGGGTTACAGTGGTCATGCTCATACACATAGAATCAAAGAACTTGTTTGGATGCATTGACTCCAATTACACAAGGTGACAGTGGGCACCCTCATACACTTAGTAACCCAGGGCCGTTTGGGATGCACTATGACTACATCTACACAAGGTTATACTGGGCATGCTCATACACTTAGAAACAAAGGGCTTGTTTGGATTCACTGACTCAAATTACACAAGGTGGCAGTGGGTACGCTCATGCACTTAGTAGCGCAGTGCTGTTTGGGATGCACTCCAATTCTAACTACAGAAGGCCACAGTGTGCATGTTCATACACTTACCTGTACAGAACACATTGTAATGGACTCCTATTGTAAACAGGTTTACAGCTATGTACATCTTACCTGTCAGTATATATGCACATCATACTGGTTTACTACCAGATACCTGTATGTGGCCCGTAAATGATATATCAGTGTCTGTGCTGTGTGATACACATGCATAGATGTACATGAAGTACTGACATATATATGTTAAGTATACACAATCATGCATGTGTGGACGTGACAGACAATAGGTTAACTGGGACACACAGGCAGATGCTACCTACAGCATGTGCCACACACCTTGCTGCCCTGAAAGGCATACATTGATAGCAGGTTGTGGACAGTGGCATTATGCTTGGAACAGTAGCATGTGCAAGCATAATGTGTGAGCCTCATTGTGTAATAGTATTGAGGTGCAGGTGTCAAGATGACCTCTCCCGGCTGTGTAAGTAGTTGTCATAATTAGCAGGACTGCTACACTAAGTATATCTCACATTGGTCATATACACAACATCTGCTGTGGTCTGTCACCTTACATGTGGCATTTGCTACCAAGCAAATTACTGCCACTCGCAGTGATGTCATGGTATGAGTGGCAACTGCTAGACCAAAACAATGAGCCAATGTCCTGCTGTTTTTATGAGGTTGTCCAGTGTCTGTCATTCTGGGCTGTCATGACTGAATGACAAGCATTCAACACAGAGCACATTCATCCATGTTTCAAGTGAGTGTGGATAACACCTAGGTTGCATTTATCCATATAGTTGCATTCCAAGGCAAAAGTCCTACACACAGAAGTAACACCCTGACACCTACAAGACAATTGCATTGGATGCTTATGCTAACCAGTGCTAGATGGGTGGCTTCTGTAATCCATTTGCTCAATGTAGAACCTACAATGGGGAATACTGACATCTGTGCAGTGAGGAACACCTGGCTGAAGGCTCTGTAGTGCACAATTGCACTACCACCATCTAACTCAGATCCAGACATGTGGACCATAATACTGGTACGGACAATTCCAGGTGGTGGTGTCCACATATTCATAAAGGCTACTCACATGTAAAGACCACTACTCCAACATAACTCATCACAGATGAGTCAGGTTCAGGTGACAGTGGCAAATGTTTCATTCTAGGTTGTATCCTCATATACATCCACCACCTTGTCCCCAGACTACCAACACACATCCATATGTGGTATGACATAATATGGTAGACCACCAGATATCCTTTGATTGGTGGACTGTACCTAGGCCTACATCAACTGTGCAAAGTACCCATGTACAGGCATAGCTGCATAATGTGTTATGCAATGCAATAATACCACTGTTTGTAACCAGCTCAGTTGTACACATACCAGGGTCCCTCGGATGTTGTCAGCATTAACACAGTTGACTGTTGCTGTATACCAGTAAACAACACCCTCATGGTTGTATATGACCTAACTGTACCTGCCCTGGATATGTACATCCCACACTCATACAACATAAATGACATTACCATAGCTTTCATTATCCTTTCTACATACAGGTGGCTACAGTCATTACACACATGTACATGGCAGATAGCATGCTAATAGTACATAAGGTTTGATATCTATGTTAACAGAGGTAATATTCCCTTTCTACTGGTCACCCATGACACCTATCATATTATACAACAACCCATGTGGCATGTATGTCATTCAACATGTCCACCTAATACAATGCCTGCAAGCAAACCCAAATAACAGGATCATAGGACCTACACAAGGCCTGTATTGACAGATTCAGGGAAATCCAGCTCTGCTCTGTATGTTCCTGAGTAGTCAGAGGTGATATGTCCATGACATGTACAGCCACGTGTGCCCACAGCTCCTACATATATCCCATGTCAACAATTGCACGCCATGCATGCTGTGTGCTGTCTGGACATTAGCCTTAGTAACCACAATAGCCAGTATGTGCTGGGGTGAGATGTTTTCAAGCCACAGACCTCGCACATGCTTGAATGAGTGTACTGCCTAACTGTAACAGAGCACATTGCTGGCACTCTTCCAGTAAACATGAGGTGTCTGTGGCAAATATGATGTGCTCACTGTTGACCATTACAGTGCCCTGGCTTGACCATGGAACTGTCAATTAACAGTTTGTAGAAGCATGACATGGAATAATGCTGTGTATGTGTCTTGCTGATATGTGCTGTTGTCATATATGTACACTTGGCTTCTCGGTGAAGGTGGTTGTGTCCTACCAGTACATGAATACAACATTCATTATAGTGTAATGCTCATTTATGTTTAACACATGGCGTGGGGAAGGTGTGGAATGTATCCTCTTGACCTGCTAGTCCACTTACTGATGTAGACTGCATATGTGTACATGTACTGATGTTTGTGTAGATTCCATGCGTGTGCAGTGTCTGATGTTTGAAGGTGATTGTTGTCTTAGTACATCATGCTGTTGCAATACAGCCTCAACATTGCCAACTGTATATGGTGATATGCTCAAAGTACAGTAAGCTGTACATGAGGTATGGACAGATGTTTGGACATGACTACTAAGTGGTGGGGCTACTTTGCAGATGAATGATTACTGAGGACAGCTCACAGGTGTGTTACAACCATTCCTAATAACCTGTGTAACTGCTAAGGTCTGGTTTTGTTAATTGAAGTGGAAGACAGCCAATGTAGAATGAAGTAAGGGTGACACTGAAGGCAAACCTCTTGACACCTGTAACAGTAATACCTTCCCTGTGCATATATTGTGCATATATCGGCACAGTTGGCAAAGGAAAGTCAGTACGCTTTGTAGTGAATGCGATAGCGATGTACCTCTGTAATACCTATCATGAGATAGGCAGATGTTTGATTCACAGTACTGGCACGTGTGGGTGTGTGTGTCTCCATATATGTCACGTACGGTTGGGAATACATCCCACATGTTTTTCACTCTCCTGAACACTGTTGTTGACATCAGTACAGAGTGAAGTGTAGAAAGAAAGGCATAGGCAGGTGGTTGAACCTCATACATGTCAAGTGTCTGTATGTGTGTGACATAGGTGTATATCTTTGTGAATGCCACAGTGTGTGTGTGTGTGTGTGTGTGTGTGTGTGTGTGTGTGTGTGTGTATGATTGTCCATGTGTATGGCTGTCTGGTCCCTGGAATGAGGCTGTATTTTACCATAGTGAAATGTTAATGCCCCCTCCCCCATCCACTCAATGCAATCTAGTATCCCTGTTGATATCATCAATCTTAGATGGGCATTCTAACTGCCTGTTAACAGGTGCACCCTGGGGTGTGGCTTGTTGTTACATAGCCTACTGATGAACCCCCCTCCCCACATACACTCACTGCACTTTAGTATCTCTGTTGATGTCCTTGATCTTAGGCAATTTCGACTACCTGTACATGTGTAAATCACTGTGGCGCATCTTGTAATTGCATAATACTATAATGATGATTTGCAAATAGGCAGGGGTTCTCATCTGAACACTGGCAACTGTGTGTGATACTGTGTCTGTGAATCCCTGAATGTGTGGGTGTGTCTGTGTTTGCATCCTGTCATGGCAGTGGGTATTACTGCTTCCCAATGAGAAGCCACTATTTCCACTGGCCTTTACCCTTGTCATCTACTATACCACTCTTTTACCTCCTCCCCGCTCCAGGTTACTATAGCTGTGATGTCACCCATTATGGATGTGATGGCTCTGAACACAGTAGCTTAATACACTGTTATCATGCTGTTGGATCATTAAAACAGTAAACATAATTGAAACATGGGAGATTATAACTGTGATGTGGAAGCTACAAAGTGCATGCAGGTATTGTCATACAGAGCTGTGAGTAGTCAACATGTACATATGGGACTCTAAATGCAAACACTGGCATCCCCCGGCACATGCAACTACACCTGAAAGATTAAGGCAGAACATCAAGATCAACATGCTGTTAATGTTGTTACACATGATACATACTGTCAAATGTACAAAATGCATTCTAAAACTGTAATACATGGCATATCTGCTGCCTGCCAACACTACTCAACAATATTAATCTATAGTTGTCTACCTAGTATGTTCACTCTGTGCATTGGAACATATGAGCATGTCCCTGCACCGATGGTGTGGATGACAAGGATGCGGAAAAGGCATCATTATATGCACAGGGTGACAATGTTTGCCAGATGCCTAGGCTGAGCATTGGATGACATCATGTGTGTGTGTGTTAGGGCCTGTGATATCATTGGTTGTGTGTGGATGTTATGCGTGTGTGTGTGTTGAGGTGACCTACATTTATTTCTGGTGTGTATATGTATGCATGCACACAGGTCTAGCATGTGGCTGGCCTACACATGGATATTATTGACAGCTGCAGACTGTACAAGGCAGGTTTTACAGTTCACTGTGTCCGGCCATGGCCACGTGACCTGCGCCTGCCAGGGGTTGTATGGGCACTACCAGGCAGAGATCCAGATTGTGTACTGTCTGATGACACATGTCCACTGGAACCGTGTCCCTGTTGGGAACATCCAGCACCAACTGCACATGGCCTGATATGTCCTGGTGTGGACTGCACAGCACCAGCTGGACTGCTACTGCTACTGCCACTATGGGAGTGGATATGTGCAGTAGCATGTTCACATAGACCTTGAACAGATGATGTAGCTGACCTACGTCCACGTGCCTAATGTCCCACTCCCACCAGATGTTCCAGCACAGACATTCCACGCTCAAGGATTGACATGCCACTGTCAAGGACTCCCACCATGTCACCCAATTGTCTATCCAAAAAATCTACAAGATGATGGTGAGCATTTGCAATTGCCTGGAAGTTGTGAGTTAATGAACAGACAGCAGAACTATGACCTTCTCTGTTGTGCCATTCAGCACGTGCCTGTGCCTCCATTACAGCCTGAAACATGCATCTGGTGACTCTAGCTGATGTGCTTTGTTCCGCAGGGGCGTGTTCGCCAGTGGTCCTCCTATGAGCAGCACTGGGCACATGTCTGTGTGGGACATCACCAATCAGTTGACTGGGATCATGATGTGCAGGCACACCTTCCATAATCTCCACACTTCCCTGTTCCATGCTACCACCCGCCAACTGTCCTTCCTCTATGGCCAGTGGTGATGGGGTATGTGTAGGCAGGGGAACTGTGTGCAATGATGAGGCGGATACAGATGGAATGGCAATCAATGGCACAGATTCAGCCCCTGACAACCCTGCCTGTGCCTCAATCATACTTTCATCATCACTGCTAGAGTCTGTGGGGACACTAACATCAGGTGGACCGCAGGAGGGCAATGCACCTACATCAACACCTGTGAGGGGCAGACAAGAACTGTACATTACAAGTTATACAACACAGTCACACAGACACACAGACACAGACACATGCTATGGCACCCAACGGCATGCAACATGCAGGTGATATGGCAGATGGCATTCAGCTTAGACAATTATAGTGGCAGTTATTATACTTCCCTGAGTTGCACACAACAGCGTGCATGTGTTATAGCAGATGGCATGCACCTTATACAATTATAGTGCTGGTTAGCATACATACCTGTATTGCACCATTTGTGTTAGTAGCTTATGCCCCATACCTGCAACACAATGCATGCACTATGCAACGTTGCACTGCACTGCCATGGTGTGTGCAACATACACCACATGTTAACAGACCATCGCTGACCTTTGTACATCTGCCATTGATGCTTTGTGTTGGCCACTGTCCCTATGTTAAGGACATGAGCAGAAGGGTATGTCAACTGAATACTATGTTTGCCTGAGCCCTAGCTTGCATATCTCCCCCAAAGCAGTGCATGTCTGTTCAACATTATTCCGCATACCTCTGAGCTGAGTCTACAGACATTGTGCATGTGGCTGTACACACGTTTGACATGGCTGTACCTACTTTGCAATGGTGCCACAGACCAGCACAGATTTACAGTACACCGGCCTGAAGTGTGGCGTATGACCTTGCCAATCACATGTAGTATGACATGTCTTCTGCTGACGTGTTGAATGACATGCATACATGTGTAACACAATGGTGTCCTTTGCAATCTACAGTATGGTAATGGTGTCCCAATGCAGGGATGTGTTATACTAACATGGGCCTTCAGCTGATGCAATGTTGTCTGTCCACCCTACAAATATGCAGTGACATACTGCACATTGAGCTGATGTGCATAGCCATTGCAGGGCATCATGTGGCTTCACTATTGCTATACAGTGTGAGTTACTGACAAAGTTCATAGCCGTGACTGTGTTCACATACAATAGATATCTAATGTGGAATGTGACCCACGTTACTGAGGTGTATACACACTAAACCCTAATGTGGAATGTGTGACACATGTCACAGAAGGGTATACAGATGACATCCCTGCACATCTGCAACCATATTACTGATGCCTGGCCACTATGTCTGCACATGGCTAACTTAGCAGTACTCTATGTCCCACATGCCATTTGTGTACCTCACACACATGAGAAGTAGGCATGACAGTGATGTCTGACACCAAAAAGGTGAATGTACTGTATCTGTGGCCTGATGTGGTTGTATGTGTATGTTGTGCAACACATTTATGTATTTGCATACTGTATAGGTGAATGCTTTCATGTCGTGACACACTCAAGATGTTCAACACATGTCATGTAGTGGTTTCATGTTATGCCTACACAAGCTGTACACAGGCCTGTATGATGTTTAGTGTTTCACATCTGCAATACCACCATTACACAAAGGCCATAGTTGCATTATGTCGAGCCACTGTACAACAGGGTGTACAGACATGTACATCACTTCTACTGTGTGCGTTGCTTCATGTCTCTGGCCATCCTCCATGGCCATGTGTACACATGTTCTGTCCAATGGTTGTGATGGCCATCTATTTCACATGTCAGTGTTATCCCTAATAACATACACCCTTAGATGTCATATGCTTCACTGAGGACAGGGTTATGCAGACAAAGGGTGGCATGTATGGGATGTGAGATATGTTTTGCAGGATAGTTGAGTAGTGTTGCAGTCATCCCACTACATGTCACGGACATGTCAGATAGCACATGACATTGTGTGACATTCATAGCAAGGGTATAATCCACAAGAGTGTATCCTGTAGGCTGGTCATACTCCAGCTCCAATGCATTTAGAATGTGTGCACACATATGCTCTCTGTGCAGTACTGTTTGTATTCCCAACATGTGTAATGCTGATATGTAGTACCTGTCCCTACAGTGAAACACCTCCACCATTGTATTCACAGTTGTCCACACATCTGGCAATGACAGTTTGGAAGGTTTAGTGTAGGTGTTTCATATAGTCTTCAATTGTTTCACATGGGTAACCACTGTGATGCATTGCAGGTCTGATCAGTGTCTATTAACAGGACCACCATACATTATGTGTATGTGTGTTATGGCAGATAGCATGCAATTAATATGATCTGTGCATTATCAAGCCTAGTAAATAATAGCAATCTCACATGACACAGGCTGCTGTCACTACAAAACACTAGAGACATCTAAACAAGAGTGTCACAGCAGTAAGATCGTTATCCACACCTTTCTGATAGCTACAGGATGCAATGTCCATGTTAGCACATAAGGCAGTACAATCCACTATACTATGGAGTATGCACATCTGTGCATACATAGAGTAGCAGACTATAGTATGTGGCATGTGTGCATACATGCCTTGCATATGATGTTACATTACATATTGTACAGTAACACATGTAACTATGTGAAATACAGTTGTGTTATATGTGCAGTACTGACTTACCAAGCAACTCCAGGCTCGGTGGTTGACAGACTCCCACCTCCACAATACCAGCTAAAGCTTGTGGATGGAGGTCTGCAAGTGCCCCCAGGTTGGCCAGTAGCTCCTTGGTACATGTGAGTGGGGGCTGGGTGAGTGGCCCCCCACCTGTTTCACCTTGCTCCCTGGCGATTGCATTAGCACACTGTTTTGCCCATCTTATGAGATCAGTGCAGTGTCGGAGCACCTGCTGATAGGTGTAATTGTGACCACCAACATCATTTACCCTTCTGCGGAGTTCCTCCCACAGGGCATCCCACTGCTGCGCATACTGTGGCACATGGCCGAAGAGTGTTGAATGGTTGTCGAGGAGGTATGGGATGAGGACCTCATCCTCCAAGCAGGTGTATGCTGGCAGCCTGCCACGTGGCATACCTGGAAGACATAATGATGGCGACAGGTCACAGTAACTCACAGAGAAGTACAGAAGTACAGCTGAATCTACATGTGTATCACATTTATTATGATTACAAATAAGCCTTTGCAAATCTACATGCCACTAGCACCACTGACATGTTTAAGTCACACACATTTGACACTTACTGGTGATGTGATGTTATCACCATATATGTGTGTGTCATGTGATGACATTGCTCATACTCCATGTGGATGTTGTCTTGACGTGGGCATGTCTGTTTTCCTGTACTGGTGTCTTTACCTATCAGTACATGCCTGGATGTGTTCACATTAATGCAATAGACCTTAATGCTGTGTATATGTCGCATTTATAGTCATACACAGCCTTTAGGTACGTGACCTATGACCCTGCAGACTTGCTCACAGAATGTTTGACATGTATGTCTTTTGCCATATATATCTACATGGCACTGTACAGCTGTGTAGCATCCTGCCATGTATTTCCTGTGTTGCACATGTGAAATACATGGGACAATAGCTAGCCTGATGGTATTTGCAGGGTTGGATATCAACTATAGCATGCAAGGTCATAGTGAACTAGTAGGCTAGATGCCCTGGGCCATTTATGAGCCTAGGTAGAAAGCTTACCTAGCTGTAGGCAACAGACAGGTAAGTTTCAGTGGCCAGTTCAAGCAGTGCCACAGAACTGATCCACAGGGTTACTGATATATTTGGCATGCAGTCATCATACCATGTCACAGAGAGGAGCGATGTGCAGCTTCACTGGACAGGGATGCATAGTATGGCAAGAGAATGTAAAGTGTATGGGACAGAGATCCGTCAGGCATGTTATGATCCTTGTACTAGAAAGGTGGATGTCCATGAAGTATGTATTTATTTGGAATCAGGATGTGTTAAGTGTAGCATGTCCAACATCTCCGGATTGGACTTGGCTTTATTCAGGGTAGGCTGCATGCTACATAGTGGAGCTAAGGATCAGAAAGGGCATTGTAGGCCATCTACACATAGGCAATAACCCTTAAAGGAAATATGTGATCTATTATGGGTCACATGAGTGTTGAGTATAGCCGAACAATTATCTCTATATACATGGATGGCACCCTGTCATGATTAGTGGTGTTACATACGACTACCTGACTGGTGTGGTGAAGTAACTATTAAAGCAAAGACTACTGTCCAGCTGCATCCCATACACACACAGTTGCCATTACATTGACCGCCGTCTAGGTGGTAGTTCATGGGTACAGGGTTTTTACCATAGGGGATGACAATGCAATAGTTAGCTGTCAGATTGTGGCCATACGTCACACACCACACATCTGATACACAAAGGCCCTTCTGTATGTTGAATGCAGCACACATTGAGTCAACTATTGCTCCTAGTTCATAGTCATTTGCAAACATCAATAGGCAGATGCCTTCTGTGTTAGTCTGTGTGGTATAGATAACAAAGAGTGGGAGTACCAGGAATGAACCCTGTATTACTGTTGCTGGCACTGGTTTGATGTGTGTGTATTAGTCAGACACCTTCTGTAGTGTTGTTCAGCCAGCAGTCCAGTTGCCATCCACTCCTGTGACATAGGAATATACACCTATTTTACTAAGTGTAGCTGGAACACAGTATGGGTGATGGTGTCCTAAGACCTGGCAAGGTCATGATATGCTGTGTGAATCAACCTTACTGTCATCTACATCTGTGCTGAGTACATCAAGTAAGTCGATCACGGTTCATGGCCTTACAGACCAGACTCAGCAGGGTAGTAGTGCACTATTTCCCATTATCAATGATGTCTCCCCCTTTGTGGGGTGTGATAACTGTTGCTGTGCACCATTCAGTGTGTACACAGCCTGACATGGAGTTATGATTGAACATGATGTGTATGTGGAGAGCTGATTGTCCTTACATTTGTGTAGGATACACCTTGGGATGTTGACAGGTCCCATTAAAGCCGTATGTATGGCTTTAGAGAGTGCAGCTTGTACCTGCATAGTTTTTTATTACAGGGGCTCTGTAGTGTACATGGATATATAACTATGTGTACCTGTTTGGGGGTGGTGGGAGTGGGTTTAAGTTCTCCAAAACCCTATCCATATGAACAAGTGCTATTGCTGTATGTGCAGTACTTCCCATACCATAGTGTTGTGCAGCACGGCAGGTCTTGTCGTTGCCATTATGATTAATGACACAGCTATAGAATGCTCTGTGGTTGGCCTCATAATATGTGGCTGATTAGTTTCACAGTAGCTATGTGTGGTTTTTTATGGTGTATATACATCTTACTGATGCTGACCAGGGATCACCTACACTCATGTGTGTTCACTCTTGTAACAGTTACAACCTTCTATGGTACAGTTTTAAAGCATGGTACCACCAGTTTGCCTTCTTGTTTGTGTTTGGTTGAATCTTGGTTCTGTTTCAATGGCACAATCACTGCACGTATGTGACTGCTTAAGGTTCATTTGTGCAGGATTCAGCATTTGCACATGCATTGTCCATCTACATGGGTGCCATGACAGTCACCACTTTGCTCTTAGGAAGCATAACATTGGCTTTGGAGACTAACTATGTGTAGCATACTGTTAGCCCTGTTTGTGTGACTATTATGATCCAGGTCATTGGGGTTGATGGAATCCAACATGCATTGAGCGCAGGTGTTGGTACATGAGGAGTCTTCTCAATTCATAATGGAATAGTTGAGAGTAGCTATTATTATCGTTTTCTGTCTCAAACCTAATCTTCCCCATTACAGCACATTATGACAGTTGGGAAATGCGCATCATGGTGGGTGATCTGTCAAAAGGTGCAATTTGAATTCCACTTTTTTATACAAAGGTAGTTGCTCAGCATATTACATCTGAAGTTATGCAAGTGCAGCTAACATGCGGGTGTACATATCCTTCAACCTGTGGCCTGTGTGTTCCAATAAAGGATAATGGGCAAGAGGTGAGGTGTGTGTTATAACATGGTCATGCAGGTGTGCTCTCCAGAGCATTGAAACATGTCTCAGCTACTGCACAAATATATTCTCCATGTTAGGGATTGACATATGTGAGTCCATATAGTGTTTCTAACATGTATCATTGAGTACCAAGACCCGCAGTTTATTGCTTGGCTGTCCCGGTAACAGCAGTGGTCCTTCACTTGAACTGTGCATGATGAAGGCACTATAGTGGAAGCATGAGCCCTAGGCAGTATCCAGATTCCCAGGGGTGACAGGTGCAGGCCCTGTCTGGCAAAGAATCATGATCTGTTAACAATGTTATCCCAGGCAAACAGATACTGGATACCCTTTGACTTGCTCCACTACGTTAGACAATTGTGGAATACAATCCTTTTGTCCCTGTACTGCAGTATCATTCTGGCCAATGGCAGAATGCTACCCAGGCTTTGGGACATACCTGCATGGGCTACAAGACCTGATAGTTCCTACATGTATTTCCATGCAGTCCAGGCAGGTCCTGCACAACAACATGGAATATGCCAGAGCCATGTGCATAGTTAAAAAGGTGGTCTGAGTGTATGGGTATGTGGCTAATCATGGCAGACAGGCAGCTGACAGTATGTATGCCCTCGTATAGGTTGGTGTGTAACATAGAGCTAGAGTTTGCATTCACAAATGAGCACTGTTGGGCATGTTTCCAGCCATGTGCTTTGAGGTGTGGCACAATTATGCAAACTATGTCATACAGTTTGTGTATTTTGTTGCCTGTCTATTCCAGCTTGGGAGGTCACTTGTTTGGCCAGATACTGAGAAGCGTCTGTGAATGTGTGTGATTTCTGGTAGTGTGTGTGTGGGTGTCCTTACTGTGTTCTGGTAAGAGTATGTGTTGGTTGTGATGATGAGATGCATGTGTTAACCTACATGTCATGACTGTCCAGTCCAGTCATGGCTGTAGACTGGACTGTCTTCCAGCTTACCCCTGTAGCTGCATCCCAGACAATGTGTGGGGTGTGGTGTTAGGTGGGTTTGGCAGTGTACATGGCATAGAGATTATATTCCTCCAGGATGGCCACATACACAAAGCTGACATTAGTAAACACCAGTAGCTGACTAGTGGATATGCCCGTATGAGCATTCAGTACTCGAAGTATCAAGTACTATATTTAGTTTACTTATTGCTTATGAAGATGTTTTAGACAGTGATGCTCACATGTAAATAGGTGTGTTATGGACGTGACAACATTGGCTGTTATGGAAACATTGTAGCTACCTTTAGCAGCAATCCTCCTCTGAGGAGTACATCACATCCTGATAGTTGATTACAGATGATGCAAGTGTCTAGAGGTCTGTTTCCTTTTCTGGGTATATACTCACATATCCACCAGGTCATTGAGCTCTGTTGGGCACAGACACCCACTCCCCAAACATAGTCATGTATCAATAGACTCTGATGCCACTATCAACATGATCAGCATATAATCAGATAGTGTAAGCCATCACCTATGAAGCGGCTATTACACATAGGCAACAGTCTCCTACATCTTACACTCCTACTGCAGATGTTACACTGGAGTTAAAGATGATATGCAACCTGTTTCATTAATAGTACTGTGCACTACCTTACATACAGTATGTGCAAGCGGCTGTTAGGTTGGCAATGAGAGGTTAGGCTACACAAACCTGGTAGTTCAACCAGTGTGTCTCTACTCTCAATATCCACTCTATGTAGGTGTGCACATAGCCATTTGGCCCAGCCCTGTAACAAGGGTCACTGCACATTTGCATAACATGTACACATGCACAGCTGTTATTGCTTGCAAACGATACTAGAGAGGTGGCTATTACATGTGTTATGTGCGTGGGTAGTTACCTAGCTCTTCCAATTATCTTTGCTATCATGCTGCTAAACTGTCAGATGAATACAAGTGATATGTATCCTGTTATTGAATATTGTAATTGTCAATAGACATAACTACTGTTTGCATAACATAACAGAAATGCTATGTAGAATGGAATACAGATCTGCCTAAAATACTGTACATTACACAGTTATTGGCACAATATCCCACAATGCAAACCATATTTGCACAGTAAGCCCACCTTTGACATGTTCATCTTACTTATACACTCATACATATATCTACTGTTACAATATATCGACATATACTATCCCCTGTCATAGCACATACTTGTTGGACCATCCCTGACACTGACAGTGGCTGAAAGCCAATTAGTGAGTTCCAAGCCCACATCATCCCTTGTGGTGTATGAGGAGTTCACCTTGTAACCTACAGCAGTACACACATAAAATACTACGAGCATTACTACTGCTCAACAATACATCACTACAAGATAGCTATTTCCACTATATGCATTGATTACACTGTAATTCTTACAGAACAGGTACTACATACAAAGACATGCTACATGTTATTCATACCTTCTTAGTAATTGGAGGTGTTATTGACTAATACAATACTCATTTTCAGTTTGTCTTTCAGTATGTTGTACTGTTCTACAGGTAGATACAGATGGTTTGAATGTGTGACAAGGCAACCTTTTACAGTTACAGATCAGTAACATGTGCTATCCCGATAACCAATTGGTGTTCCTAAGTAGCTAATTACATGCACATCAGCTGCGCTGCTACTGGCTTAGCCAATATTATGGCAACAGTGGAGTATAACTGAGTACTCCACTTGGGCATTGTTCCTTTGCCTTACTTGTGAGGAATACAGCCTGGAAGTGTTGTTTGAAATCTATTGCAACAGCTATATGGAGATGAACAGTAATATATTGTGTGTAATGCCTAGAGGATTTGGTCTAACTGTGAGTACTGCTGCTATATTTCTGAACATTGCTACTTGTGCAGGGTTTGTCTGTACCTAATACTTCTGCATATGTTTCAGTCTGGCCAGGATGTTTGACCAGCTGAAGGCTGCATAGCTATGCATATAATGTTAGGGGGTTTACAGTGTGCTTACCAGACATCTTTAGTTTGCTGTTAATGTGTATCATACTGTGCTGATAATCAGTACTCGGTAACACTTCCTAGTGTACGAACCTTTCATCTCTCTGAAATGGGATTAATTCATACAAACTCTGTAACATCAGAAGTTGTTCAATTGTATAACATCAACTATTTCACATAGGGCCACGTTAGTGTGTTTGTGTCCAGGTATGTTAAGCTTTCAGCAGATGCTGTACAGTAGTTGAATAATTGGTTATGGTATGACAGTATGTATTGATGTAATTATTTTGGGTGTGGGGGAGATGTTGGTGGGTGAACATAGCAGATGCAGGTGTGTAGGAACCCATTTTATACAACTTCTATATGTGGGTGGGTGTTCTTTCCCTATGTGAACACCTATCCCTTAGTGGACTAATACTGTAGTAATTGCAGGCTGATTCATTAAGGCACTGTTAAAAGCTTCCTGTATAGCATGCAGGTACTGTTAGTCCTTGAATCCTTTTTTGCAATACATCAGAAAGTAATAAAGTCTTGCTAAATGAAAGTTGTCTGTGTATGTCTGACATGGATATTTGCAGTCATTGCAGTTGTGTTGGTGACTGTGCCCATAGAACATATTTATAATAGTGTATTGGCATATACTCTTCATATGTTATGTTCATATTTTTTAGGGGGGGGGGAATGTGTGATTGCTATGGTCCATGTTATACTCAGATATGAACACTTTGGATGCTGTCTACACACATGTATGTATTTGTATATATATATATATATATATATATATATATATATATATATATATATATTGTATATGTGTATATGTATATAGATATAATGTATAATATACATTATTGCATACGTTTATCTGTACCTCCATAGATGTGTAGATGTTTTTAACCTATCTATATATCTACATATATATGTAGGTCTGTATATATCAACATGTCTCTATGTATCTCTCTCTCTCTCTCTATATACATATATATATATATATATATATATATATATATATATATATATATATATATATGAAAGCATACACCTTTCATTGGATACATGGCAGGTTGTCCTATTTCAACACGTTCCTCCCTTTTGTGTTTTAACCTGTCTGCATACAAAACTAGCATAGGTACATCTCAGGTAGCTTAGATGTAGGTTACTCTCAGGATGGAGCACATGATTGTGGGTTCTAATCCTAGAAGGTGTTATTATTTTGCCTCTCAGAGTAGGCACTGGTAGGGAAAGTGTGAATAATGCACATTTAAGCGGTTGTAAGAGGGTTTGCCCATGGTGTGCACGAAGATAAGCAAAGGTTAAGCCTGTGAAACACTTCTCCATTTAACCCTGTTTAAGCGCTGGTAACCGTCACGCAAACCCGTGGAAACCCGCTTACAAATTCTTAAAAGTGCTTTAATCCACCTGCATCCAACAGCCCTTATTCTGTCCCACAAAATAACTTAACAGCCCTTGAACCCAGCACCATGAACACCACAGTCGCTGCCTTGACCACTAAGGCATCTGAGATATGCACAAATGTAATGGTGTTTAGAATATACATTTTACTACAGACATTCCTCACTACTGAAAACAAATGTGACACTCAGTTGGTGTACATATGTCTGATACATGTTAATGTTCATATGTTTGTGAAATTAGGTTTTGCAATGTGACATGACAGGGTGTATTATGAATGTGAAAGGTTCTTGTTTCGTGTCCTTTTAATATTGTCCCCATACCCCATGTATACCCCTCCAGTTCACTTACTGAACATCCGACCCAGGCTCTCCTTGATGCAGGATTTCATTACCCATCATTCCTCCCCCACCCTAATCTTCACATATACAACAACCATCCCTTCTATGGTGAATTAGGTTAATATTAATAGTTATAAAACCAGAGCTGCATGTGTTTTGTGTACACTTCCATTCCTTTGGATTGCTTCTGTGTTTCACAAAGTGTGTTCATAGATGCTTATATATATATGGCTATTGATGTAACTGTATATATATATATATATATATATATATATATATATATATATATTTATATCTATGTGCAGACATCACTGACGTATATATATATATATATATATATATATATATATATATATATATATATATATATATTTTTTTTTTTTTTTGTATTAATTTGTAACAGTAATACATATGTAAACTTGTATGTGCTGGTTCACAAACTACAGTACATTACAATGTACTGTACATATGTACACAGAGTGACTGTCCCATTTGTGGTCATTACAGTGGAATGCATATGGTATAAGGTGTAGCCTAAAGACAGTGAAGCATGTATACACCTCCGATGGCTTAGTGGTAAGGCCCATGACTATAGTGTGCATGGTCCAGTGTTCAACACCTCCAATGCTTTAAAAATGTTTTTTACTCCAGAATAAGGCTCATTTAAGCAGTTGTAAACATGTTTAAAAGTGTTTGTGTGACATTATAGCAGCGGTTAAACACAGTTAAACAAACTTTGTAATGTATAACCTGTGCCACATAAAACACGGCCACATCCGCTAACTACTCTGGATATATACATTTCGGTGAAGTAACATCTCTCTATGTGCTTACATAACATTACATTCTCTGCTGACTTTACTCTCCAGCACACATGGGTTTATATGGGTGTTTCGAATGTTTATTATACAGATGATTACTACCTATATGTGCAAGCTGTGGTTAAGGTATACTTTTTAACATGATAAACATCCCTGACTTTATTGGGATTGGGACCTCGAATGCACAGATACTATGCAGATGCTGTAACCATTACACTATTGATTAACGTTGCTTCCTCCTATTTCCTATTTAGATCATTTCTATGTGTAAGCAAGGCTAAGCAAAGGGCGTAGGCCCCCAAACCCACTGAGCTTCACTTACTATTTAAATAACAACATATAACAACTGTAATGTGAGACAATAAATTACATTCTTAACTACATTAGGCATAGCCCCTCACTGACACACTTCAAGGGAAACCTTGTTGTGTGAATGGGTAACAGAATATACACCAAATAAAGTAGTATAAACTTGAGAACCACCACAGGAATGTGAAGCCAGTCCACTACGACAGATACAACCACTGTAGATACAAAAAGTTTATTCAGCAATAAAAATCCACAGTTAAGCACTTTCTTCCCTTTGCTTAAAAAAGGGACTTTCTCAGAACACTTTGTAAAATGGATAAAATGCATAATAACCAAACCATATATACCCAAAATAATTAAATACGTAATGAGTGTTAATTAATTAATTAAACTTTAAAGTGACATCCACTTTGATGCCTTTAAAAATAATAAACTGCATATGATGACCATCCAACTAATTTAAGTATAAAAAATATATAAAAAATATATATAATATGCAATATCGGAAACAAAAATAACATTATATGCTGTTAAATACAATGTACAATACAATATGTCTCAAACTATGTAAACATTCCATATATTATAATTCATACATTGATGTTAAAAAATCTATACATGACATACTTGCGTAAAAATCTATTAATTTCCTCATAAATTCATAAGGGGACAAAAAGGACATTTTTACAAAATCAATTAACCCAAAATGTGCCTTAATTTCAATACACTGGAAATACTAATTGCCTCATTTAACCCTGGAAAGTTAGTTGCATCCAATCTAAGCTGCCATCTCAGTTCACAGATGTCTAAATGAATGTCCAAAACTCTCCCCTGTGGGTCCTTTGGCATATGTTAGATCACCAAAAATTTAAATACATGGTTGCTATACTGATGTATATGTCTAGCAAGTGCATTTGTTTGTCTCTTATGTTTTATATCTAATAAATGCTCTGCTATTCTATTTTCAAAAAATCTAGCCGCCTTCCCCACATAAAAAGTTGGGCACATAAGACACATAGCTAAATACACAACACTAGCTGTGTTACAATTAAAGTCTCCATTTAGTCTCATAATTTTCCCATTCAATTCAAACTTTTCCCCACCTCCAAAATGTGGGGGCAATAATTACAATATTGACACTTAAAATTACCTTTTTGTCTAACCTTGCCGTTTCCATAGTGAGGATTGACTCTGTCAAAAATATCTTTGAAAGATATATCCCTTTTGTAAATAATTTTTGGTCCTCCCCCCACTTTATGGGCTATATTCACATCAAATTGTAGTATGTCCCAGTTACTATATATAATGTCTACTATCTTCAACACATCCTGATTGAAACAAACAATGAATCCCGTACCAAAATTAGGATCCAAAAGTTTGTTTGAAACAAAAGTGTCTTTACTAAAAAACAAAATTGGTCTATAGAAACCAGTATTCCTTTTATCAATCACTTCTTGACTTACTCCCTCTAAAAGGGCCTCTGGATATCCTCTTGCTTTAAACATGTTCATAATAAGGTTGACTTCATCCAAAAAAGCTGTATCTGAGCTAACCATCCTGGCTACTCTGATCAGCTGTCCTTTCATTATAGACTTTTTCTGAAACGGTGTGCACTAGTATATTCCAAATTGGAATTAGAAAATGTCTGTTTTCTATTAAATTTGGACCCTAAGCTATTAAACCCAGTGATGAATAATTCTACATCCAGGTAATTTATGCTTTTCTTACTGTGCTGATATGTGAATTTCAAAAAATCAACTGTATGGTTAATGTATGCATAGAATTGCTTCAATTCGATTTCAGTGCCCATCCATAAAATGAACAAGTCATCCAGGAATCTTGTATAAAACAAAATATTGGACATATATTCACTTTTGAAAACAAACTGTCGTTCCCAAAAGGCCATAATATAATTAGCAAAGATGAGGGCGCATGTAGCCCCCATTGCTACCCCCATCCTCTGCCTATAATATCGGCCTTCAAAATACAAATAATTGTTCTTGAGCACCACCTCCATGAGAGTAACGTACACATTAATATCATCCTGATCAAATATCTTGGTTTCCAAAAGTTGGGCCTCTAACCACTCTAATCCTTTGTTATAGGTTCATAGGTTAGTACTAAGCTAACTGCCCTTACAAGCCATTTTAAGCCTAGCCAATTATCCCTTGTGAGACTCAAACCCTGCACCTTGTGCTTGCAAGGAAAACACCTTCACCATTAGGCCACACTCCCAACCCATGGTATAATTGTAAAGAGACTACGTCTGTTGTTACCAAAATATAAATATTACTCTGCTCCAACTTGATTCTACCCACTTTATCCAGGAATTCCCATGAATCCTTACAAATATGTGGAAAGCTTTTTAGACCCATCTGCAATTTTTGATCCAAGAATTGCCCTATAAAACATGTCTTGGAACACTTTCTGTCGACAATAGGTCTAAATTGTGGATTCGTCAACCCTTTATGAATCTTGGGAATTCCAAAAATATTGAGAATCATTGGGTACTTATTAGTCATGAAGGCGTGTTCATCTTCATTAATTTGACCTTGAAGCAACATGTCATCAATAAGCAAATCAATTTTTCTATACATGACATGTATCTCATTTATGGAACTCTCAATGTATGATTCATCCAGTAACATAGTATTAATAGCATTTAAATAATCCGATTTGTTCATAACAACAATTCCATTGCCCTTATCTGGCTTCATCAACCAGGTGCTTGTATCATGCACCAAATCTAAAAGCAAATGTCCCTCTCCTAATGTAAGATTAGATAGATTATCGTCTGGTTTTTGTTTCAACACTTTACATATGTCCTTTTCACATTTAATTTCAAAAAGTCTAATAACATTATTCAAAGTCGGATTAAAAGTGCTGGGTCTCCTCAAGCTACTGTTTATATTTTCCTTACCATCCTGTGAATTAAACCAAACTTTAAGGTTGAGTTTCCTTGTGTAACATTTTAAGTCAATCAATGTACTGTGAGTTCTAGCCCTCCTATGCGGCACAAATGTAAAACCCTTTGAAATGACATTCGCATGCTCTGTTTTAATTTCTTTTGTGTAATAATTATACACCTTAAAATTTTTAAACTCATTAAATATAAGATAAGGTTCTAAAACACATCACCCTCATCACACCTCCTACATATACCATTTGTGTCCATAGAAAATGTATTCAATAAATTGTTCACATTTGGTATTTCAGTCTGTACATCATTGAATACTAAATCATACTTCTTTTTTTTTTTTGGATTAGCCAGGAACTTCTGTCCCTCCCCAACAGGCAGAAGACCTGAAAAAAATATCAGTTTAAAGGAGTGTTCTGAGGAAGTTGGTGTATTGTAACCGACAAAAAGCTTGGGAGAAGCTTAAACCTAATAAATTTTGTTCGTTTTACATTTTGGCGACTTGGAGTTTTATTTTGGTGTTCTCGAGGGACGGAGGAGTTCCGTGCATCTCATCTCTTTTACAATACTTCTTTTTTACCTCAGAACCAGCATTTGAAGTTCCATTATTAGTGTCACTCTCCCCTTCCCTTAAGCAACAGCCTTCATTCATGGTGTTGTCAAAAGTACTAGGTGGGGAAACGAAAATGCTAGATGTAAATCTGAGTCAATGCTGGAAACAGTACTTACGGGGTTTAGTATTTCAAGGGCCCAATTCATTAAGTCCTCCGCTGTTGGCTCTTGCTCCTTTTGTTGCTGTTCCTGTTCTTCGGTTGTGCACCATGTCTGTTGTAATCCTGAAAGGTTTTTGATTGAAAAGGGAGTGGTTGTTGCTCCTTTCCTTTTAATCTCTCCGATCGCCTAACGCTCTCATCATTGGAACAGGATTGTCTACTCCCTCTCATGTTACCAGCATCGTTGGTTGCATTCGCCCCTGAATCTACACTCTGATTGGCTTGATCGTCCTCAGTGCCAGTACTACCAGTGGAAAGTGTATACATGCATTGTAAAGCGTATTCATTCAAATTACGCTTAATTTTATTAGTTTTACGTGTAAAAATAATATTACAAGTGGTGGTTACATTTGTAAAGGCAGCATTATGTATACTTTGATTGGCATTAAAATGAATGTCACTTTTTATTGTTTGATTCAGTTCATCCAGTTCCTTAGCTGCCTTTTCCGTTGTCATAAGATTAGACTTCACCATAAGCCTCATCATTTGAATACCAGTTTTGTCAAATAAATTATGAATATCATTTAGCAGCTCAACATTGCTCTCCACACCATTCGGATATTTCCACAGTCTTAGTCCCCGAGGAACAATTTCCATATCGATATTTTTTTTGCAAATAGGATATTTCCATTTGCAATTTCTTGTACGATAGTAATTTTTTTTCAAATACCCTGATTTTTTCAACTACAGACGTACCTTCAAACTGAGTCCCATTTCCTGGACTCTTTTCAGTACCAAAAGAAAAGGTGTTATTTCTCCACCCTAAACTCCCTTGCGAGTTCAACTCTTCAGTGCTAACAGACAGTCCACTGGTCATATCACTCTGTTGCTTTCCATTTCCACTCAAATTACTAGTGGAAGGTGTCGGCTGGGTTAAAGGGTAGCCTAAGCCACCAAACAAATCATTATGACCTTGCTTTTCGGTTATAGACTGTATTTGGGCTGTGTGTACATCTAATTGCTGTAGAATTTGTTGTAACAGCTTAAATAAATCTCCATCCGTGGTACCTGTGCCTTCCATTTCTGTAATAAAACCAAACTCCAAATAAAGTAGTATAAACTTAGAACCACCACAGGAATGTGAAGCCAGTCCACGTATGACAGACACAACCACTGCAGATACAAAAAGTTTATCCAGCAATAAAAATCCACAGTTAAGCACTTTCTTCCCTTAGCTTAAAAAAAGGACTTCCTCAGAACACTTTGTAAAATGGATAAAATGCATAATAACCCAACCATATATACCCAAAATAATTAAATACGTAAGGAGTGTTAATTAATTAATTAAACCTTAAAGTGGTATCCACTTTGATGCTCTTAAAAATAATAAACTGCATATGTTGACCATCCAACTAATTTAAGTATAAAAAATATATAAAAAATATATATAATATGCAATATCGGAAACAAAAATAACAATATATGCTGTTAAATACAATGTACAATATAATATGTCTCAAACCATGTAAACATTCCATATATTATAACCCATACATTGATGTTAAAAAATCTATACATGACATACTTGCGTAAAAATCAATTAATTTCCTCATAAATTCATAAGGGGACTAAAAGGACAATTTTACAAAATCAATTAACCCGAAATGTGCCTTAATTTCAATACACTGGAAATACTAATTGCCTCATTTAAGCCTGGAAAGTTAGCTGCATCCAATCTAAGCTGCCATCTCAGTTCACAGATGTCTAAGTGAATGTCCAAAACACTCCCCTGTGGGTCCTGTGGCATATTGTATTATATATTGTCCTCATACCCTATGTATATCCCTCCAGTTCACTTATTGAACATCTGACCCAGGCTCTCCTTGATGCATGATTTAATTACCCATCATACCTCCCCTACCCCAATCATCACATACACAACAACCATCCCTTCTATGGTGAATCAGGTTAATATTAATAGTTATAATACCAGAGCTGCATGTGTTTTGTGTACACTTCAATTCCTGTGGATTGCTTCTGTGACACAAAGTGTGTTCATAGATGTTTATATATATGGCTATTGAGGTAACTGTATATATATATATATATATATATATATATATATATATATATATATCTTTATATTTATATCTATGTGCAGACATCACTGACGTATATATATATATATATATATATATATATATATATATATATATATATATATATATATATATATATATATATATATCGTATTAATTTGTAACAGTAATACATATGTAGACTTGTATGTGTTTGTTCACAAACTACAGTACATTACAATGTACTGTACATATGTACAAAAAGTGACTGTCCCATTTGTGGTCATTAAAGTGGAATGCATATGGTATAAGGTGTAGTCTAAAGATGATGAAGCATGTATATACCTCCGATGGCTTAGTGGTAAGTCCCATGACTATAGTGTGCATGGTCCATGGTTCAACACCTGCGATGCTTTTTACTCCAGAATAAGGCTCATTTAAGTAGTTGTAAGCATGTTTAATAGTGTTTGTGTGACATTATAGCAGCGGTTAAACACAGTTAAACAAACTTTGTAATGTATACCCTGTGTGTGCAAACACGGCCACATCCGCTAACTACTCAGGATATATACATTTCAGTGAAGTAACATCTCACTATGTGCTTACATAACAATACATTCTCTGTTGACTTTACTCTCCAGCACAAATCGGTTTATATGGGTGTTTCGAATGTTTATTATACAGACGATTACTACCTCTATATGCAAGCTGTGGTTAAGGTATACTTTTTAACATGATAAACATCCCTGACTTTATTGGGATTGGGACCTCAAATGCACAGATACTATGCAGATGCTGTAACCATTACACTATTGACATTAATGTTGCATCCGCCTATTTCCTGTTTAGAGGATTTCTATGTTTAAGCTAGGCTAAGCAAAGGGCGGAGATCCCCAAACCCACTGAGCTTCACTTACTCTTGAAATAACAACATATAACAACTGTAATGTGAGACAATAAATTACTTTCCTAACTACATTAGGCATAGCCCCTCACTGACACACTTCAAGGGAAACCTTGTTGTGTGAATGGGTAACAGAATATACACCCCTGGGATAATGTGTCCCAGAACCATATAGCCAGGGGGTGGGGGAGCCCGTCCAGTTTGATAGCTGCAAGACCTGTTGGGGAAATTGAATGCTGTTGAATTGTCACATTAACATGCCCTCTTTAGATCATTGTGCCCCTATCACCCTCCACCACCCCAGTCTTCAACAGCTATCGGCAACTCTGCCTGGAATTGCTTCATTGGCTATGCTTGACAGAGGCTCAGTTACTTCATAAATGGTGTGGAGAAAGCCAACACACTGTATCTATGCTTCTAATTGCCATTGGGCAGATAGGAAGTAGGCTATCTGTGAACCTCTAAAGTGCAGACCATCGCAACCATAATATATGAATAAACAGACTTTCAGATCACAATATACAGTGAGAAATCACCATGTAGTCAGGAAACAGTTAAGTACAGCAAGAACATACAGAGCACTGATACTTAGTCACTCCAAAAGCCTATCTTGGAAGCTAGAAGACTAGTATAAGTTTAAGGCTTTCTATTGACAATGTGCTGAATTACTCACATTGTCACTTTGCATTTGAGTAATTCAGCAGTTACGGATAGTATTAACAGTGAGGTGTCAAAAAGTAAATCAGATTTCCATCTAAGCTTTACCACTATGTTTACGGTGGACAGCCAAATTGTTTTGAGGATTATTCAGAAAAAACTGGGAACTGTTTAGAATGAACCCAGTACTATTTAGAAAGTTGGGTGACAGCCCCAAAGTGGTGTTTAGAAGAGGCAAAAATTTAAAGAACTTGCTAGAACAACAACATAGAACCATTCCCAAAATAACAGGTATGGGCAAATGTGAAGCCTGTAATTTTTGTAAATATATTGACGTCACCAATAATTTCTTTATAAATGGTGTACAATTTAAATTAAAACAGTGGTTCAACTGTAACTCTAGGTATGTGGTGTATTTTTCTAGATGCCAATGCTGTGTTGCATTCTATATTGGAAAAACGGAATGGAGACTCCGAGATAGGGTCTATGAACATCAGTATGCAATATCTAAAGGCAAAACTGACAACGCACTACCTAAACACATACAGTTGCACAAAGACCACAGATTTAAATTTATGGCTATACATCAGGTAGCTATAGACATTAGGGGTGGACCTGTACCCTTATGGTTAGAAGAATTAGAATTGCTGTGGCAAATTAGATTGAACGCTTATAATTTCCCTGGTATAAATGAAGCTTGTTCTATCAGCTGTATTTTGAAATTGAAAAGTTTGTAAAGATGAAAATGTTTTATATTATATTTGGTGTGTCTCACTCATAAGAATTATATATTTTTAAGTATTGAGCAATTCTAAATATAACTGTAGAATGTGTTATTTTAATTTGAAAATGATAAGATGTTCAATCAATCAGCATATACTAGATAGGTTTAGTGTTTATGCAAGTTAATACCGTTTGATGTTTACTGCTTCTTACATTGTAACTTTGTAGTAGTGAGTAACAGTTTTAATGTGTAAGTGTTTCTTTAAAAGTTTCAATGGAGAGGAGGTTCGTGGTGATAGGTAAACAATATCACCTGTTGGTATAGGTTCATAGGTTCATAGGTTCATACTAGGCTATCTGCCCTAGGGCATTTATAAGCCTAGCCAGAGTATGTTTGGCTTTCACCACCCATTTTAAATTAATTTTGCTATGCCCTTTTTTGAGGTTAGTATACTGTGCCTCTGTCTAACAGTGACACAGAAGTGATACCCGGGGTAAACCTATGATCTCCCATCCACTAATCAAGATTCCTCTTGAAGAGAGTCAATGAGGGACTCTGCCTAACCTGGACTGGGATTTTATTTTAGAGTGAAGGGAGCCTCTGGGTTATGAATCTGTCCCTCCAGCATGTCCTATTTATTTCAGTGCTGAGGTTCAAGTCTCTCGAGGACGTAGCACGATGGGATTTTGATTTTTTGAGGTGCAGCATGTCCCTTAATTCTGGGTTGGACATGGCTTTATACGTCAGGCACAGATCGCCTCTGAGCAGGCGGTATGCCACTGAGAAGAGCTGGAGTTTCTTTAATCGGGCAGCATATGGCATCTGTTTGAGCCCTTTGATCCTCTTGGTGAGGTACTTTTGTGGTCTTTCCAGTTGCTGCAGGTGTTTGGTAAGGTACATCCCAAAAGAGGCATTGTACTCGATTATGGGCCTGATGAGGGATGAGTAAAGAGGCACGATGACCTCCCCTGATCTAGATGTGAATCCCTTCATGATTAGATGGGCTATATAAAATGTTTTTCTAACCACTTTGGCAATGTGGTTGTCAAATGAGAGATTGCTATCAGCTTGGGTCCCCAGGTCCCTAATTACTTCTTCTGTACTTAATGGATTACCACCTATGTGGTAATTTGTGGGCACTTTGTTTTTGCCAAAGGGGATGACTATACACATTTTGGCATTTAGCTTGAGGACATGGCTCTGGCACAAGTTGTCTGTTTCTATGAGGCCCTTTTGGAGGATGCTTGTGTCAGCTGGAGAGTCGATTATGGCACCTAGTTTGCAGTCATCTGCGAACTTGGTCAGCCACAGTCCTTCCGTGTTGGCCTGTACCTCCGAGAAATATATACCGAACAAGAGAGGTCCCAGGACTGAGCCTTGTGGGATGCCACTTGTAACTGGTTTGGAGTCTGACATGGCTCCAGCAACTCTAACCATGTGGGTTCTGTCCTTGAGTCAGTTTGCAACCCTTCTAGTGACATAGGGGTTTATATTTAAGCTGGTGAGCTTATCTATAATGCCCGAGTGGGGTTTTGCATCGAAGGCTTTTGCGAGGTCCAGGTAGGCTGTGTGGACTACCTTCCCTTCGTCAATGGCCTTGGTGACAGTTTCAAAGAAGTTGACCAAGTTTAAGAGGCAGGATCTGCCCTTAACAAAGCCAAACTGGGTAGGATCCAGTGTCTGTAGGTCCCCAATATCTTTATTTATGAGGTCCATGATGATCCTTTCCATAGCTTTGCAGACCAAGCTAGTCAGGCTTATGGGGCGATAGTTTCCAGGGTCTGTTGAGGCACCACCTTTGTGGAGAGGGACCACTGTTGCTGTACGCCACTCTTTGGGTACATATCCTGTAGTAAGGCTGAGATTGAACAGTAGTTTTATGTTTGGGTTTAGCTCTTCTTGGAGTTCATGTAGGACGCAGCCCGGGACACCGTCTGGTCCCATTGATGCTGTGTTTTTTGCTTTGGAGAGGGCGGCTCTTACCTGAGCATCTGAGATGTCAGGGGGGCCGCACTCTGCTGGGATAAATATTTGCCCTTTTGGTGGAGAGGTGGGGGAGAAGTTTGCACTGAACCTGTCAGCTAGGATGTTGGTAATGTCTGTGGGTTCGTTGTATTTTTTGTCATTTTGGACTAATTCTGAGCATATCTGGGAATTCCCACCCAGGTTCTTAACATAACTAAAGAAAGCCTTGTGATTATCCTTAGTGTCCTGTGCAATTTTTCTCTCGAAGCTGGCCTTAGATGATTTTATGAGTGCCCGTAGTTTTTTCCTAATACTGATCAGAGATGCCTTCCCTTTTTGGGATTTTGCTCTGTCATGTAGTAGCTTCCTCCTTCTATTGTATAGTTTGTTTATGGCTGGGGTCCACCAGACAGGATGTCTGCCTTTGGAAGATTGGGTCTTGGTTTTATTTGGGATTGTATGATCCATGCATTCCTGAAGGTGTTCATAGAATGCATTTATAAAGGATTCTGCGGTCTGGGCCGTATTTTCCACAGGCCATGGGGCTTTGAAGGATTCCACCTCGGTTTTGAGTAGTGTGAAATTTGCTTTAGAGAAGTTTTTCACTGTGGTTTTCTGGGCAGGGGGTGGGGACGGGATGTGAATATCCAGTTGGATTAGTTTATGGTCTGATCTTACCAGTGAGGGATACACTTCTGGTCTGGAGCATAGAGTCCCCATGTTGGTGATGATCAGGTCCAGTATGTTTCCCCTCTTGTGGGAGTGGTAACAAGTTGTTCCATAGCATTTGAGTTTATGAATTCTAGGAACCTTTGGGCTAGGGTGTTGGAGCAAGAGTAATGCTCCCAGTCTATGTTTGGGTAGTTGAAGTCGCCCAATATTATGGTGTTTGGAGAGACATTCATATTTTCCATTGTTCTCAGGAAGGCCAAGTGGGGTTCCTGGGTTTGGGAAGGTGGTCTGTAGCAGGCTATAAACTGGAAGGCAGTTTTACCCACTGTTAGTTGCACATGGATAGTCTCTGATGCTTCGTGCTGTGCCACCAACCTGGAGGTGTGGGCATCTTTGATGAATATTTATACTCCCCCTCCTTTTGTAGTTCGGTCCACATTTTGGACCCAAAAAGCATGGTATGAGGTATAACCTTGTAGTGCTGGTGTGCTCTCGGGAGCCCTGAACCAAGTTTCTGTTACTGCACAGATATCAATGTTCTCCATGCTAAGGAGAGTTTTGAGTGTGTGCATCTTGAGGTTTAGACTTCTGGAGCTGACTAGCATTACTCTTAGTTTCTTATCCCTTGTGATACCTGTGGAGGTGGGTTTGTCTTTTGAGCCTTGCCTAAAAAAGGCACTATGGGGGTAGCGAGAGCCTTTGCCAATATCCACAAGCCCAGGGGTGACAGGTGCAAGCCGTCCTTAGCGAAGCATCGTGGCTTGTCGAGCATATCATCCCAGGCTGACAAGCATTGGATCCCCTTTGAATGACACCAATACCTAAGCCAATTGTTGAAATTGATAATCTTGTCTTCATATTGTGGCATCATTCTTGGTGAGGGTAAGATGCTACTCAAGGTCAGGGTCATACTGGCCTGGGCTATATGCTCAGAGAGCTCCTCTATGTCTCTTTCATGTAGTCCAGGGAGGTACGTCTCAGGTCATTCACACCAGCATGGACAATGACCAAGTCATATTTGTACTTGCCTTGGAGTGACCTGAGTGCTTGTGTTATGTGGCGGATCCTAGCGCCGACAGGCTGCTCACCGTGACCTTCTCCTTGTTCAGTCTGGTGAGCGGGACGTCAGTGTACCTGACGATAGAGTCACCTATTACAAGTGTATCAGGTGTGTTGTTTAGCCTTAAGGGCTGTGACTGTTCGGCACACTGGCTTTGTGAGATATGTGTTGCACGTGTTTTGTTTTGGGGTAGCGGTTGCTTGGGTGTCTGCTTTGGAGGTCTCTGCTGCTTAGGCAGATCTTTATTTAGAGCCTCCGACTATGTTTTTGTGTGATTATGTGTTTGGTTTGCTGTCGTGGTAGGTCTGTGTGAGACTGGAATTGTAGTGAGTGTGGTTTCCTTCTCCTCCTGACTGGTTATGCCTGTACTGAGTTGAGAGAGCTTAGCCTCCAGTTTGGCTAAATGGTTGCATCTCTCACTTGTGTTGGAATTTGTTGGGAGGAGGAGAGGGTTGTCTGTGTACATGAGGCAGATGTAACATTGCCTCAAGATTCCCAGATTCACCAGCTGGACCGGAGAGGAGATTGACAACTGACCTTTGGACATGTTAGAATAGTATTGGGAATTCCTTTATAATTGAAAACAAGGGCCAATGGGGAACAAGGTAGTCAAGGGGAGTTTGTGAGGGTGTAGTGCTTTTAATTTTTTAGTGCTGACTTATATAATTGGTTAGTGAGCAAGTGCCAGGTAACTTAAATGCAAAAATGACAAACAGTAACGTTCTTTCAAGTATTTAAATGCATTTTGTTGTATGGTGCATTTGTAATCCGAAGAAGTTTGCTTTGGAAGCAAACGAAAAGCGCTTCATTGTTTTGTATTGAAACAGAACTTTGACCTTTTCTCTGCTTGCCATTCTAGTGTTAATATAATACATGTATTTGGTCAACTGTCATGGCTCCGATTTTATGTTTTTAAAAATGTAAACTGTTTTCTACGGTTTACATTTCTGCATGCTTACACTACATCTGCACCACTTCCTGGATTGCTATATACCTTCATTTGCATGCTACACTGCTGCACATGAGGTAATTAGCATACAGAGCCCGGGAGATGTGTGGGTATAGTGTACACAGATAGTGCACATGGGAACAGCTCATACCTGGACTGCTTGGTGGCCATATTTGGTGTTAGAACGCCAATGCTACGCCTGCATCCGGTGCAAGCTTTATGAATCCTGGGGTTTGTGTTTTCTACTGTTGGCTGCAATTGCTGCAGTTTTGTTGCTACTATTTTGAATGTAAACCAGGCTGAACCTGCAGTTGCTGATGCAGTGATTAGTGATCAACCTTGGTGACCAAAATGTAAATAAATAAAAATATCACCCATATAGCATTAGAATATCCTGACTACTATGACATACAAGTGACATGTATACTTTAGTTTCATGGGGGAAGGGATTTCCCATAAGTTACGTACTATCACATGTGCTGCATAGGTATTCTTTCACTCAGCATGAACATGTCTCTGCTAAGTCAGTAACTAACATCTCCTGGTCGGATAACTGGCTGGGCAGTATGCATGGACAATACCAGAGTCCTGGTTTCTTCAGTACTTGAGGTTGGGGATTTTTCAGAACCTCTACATCAGCAGTAAAGATGTTTGGCTTATCTATGGCATTCTGAATGAAGTTAAACATTTTGTATGCTGTGTGCTGTATCTTTTTGACATTATCTTCCATTGTTTACTTGTGCCTTTAGTGACATGAAATAAAATCAGTGTGGTCTGGAAGAGGGGCAGATCTGCAAGGCACATATTTACTTGTGTATTGTTGTCACTGTTCCAAAAGGTATTTATTCATTCGTTCATGCCCTAATTACTTGTCAAATCAAATTGAGTGTTAAGGGGAAACCACAGTCTTTCAAGGCACAGACTGGGTGCAAGGCAAGGAAACTAAGCCTAAAGAGATGCCAGCTCACTGCAGTATACATGCAAACACACACACACACACACACACACACACACACACACACACACACACACACACACACACACACACACACACACACACACACACACACAAACTCACATATGCACACACTTAAACAACTATGGGTAACATCTACAGCATGTCTTTAGGATGCAGGAGGAAATAACACATCTGGAGAAAACTCTCATGGACACAGAGAAAGCATGCTGAGTGCATAAAGAGGGCACCCCAGCTGAGAATTAAATTGACAACTATCTACTGTGAGGAAGCAATATTAATCACTGTACTAGTCTGTCACCCTGGTTCTTACAGATGTCGCAGCTTATTTTATAGAGTTGCAAATGGTTATTGATGCATTTGATAAGTTACCTCTACAGATCAAACAAAGTAGCACTTTGACTGCCATGTATGTATGACTATCTTTTATTTCTGCTGATCTGTTTACTTATGTGCACTGTTTCTACTTCTGTAATCCTTCCAGTGCTTGGGATTTCTAGTTCTCATGATGTAGAATGGCGAATGTTACCTTTTGTGTTCTACATCCATCTCATTACTGATGATTATTCACCTGAAACTGGGTTCTAACCCCTTCAGTCTCTTTGACCGTGATTGTTTCATGGGATACGGGTCATCCTAGACCCATTACTCCCTTTGAATGTTCAGTGCATATTTTGCAGATTGTAGATTGTCCCCTCCATAACCTATTGAGCAAGTAGTGGGACACTTTTTGTCATTTAATGCCAGAATTGTTAAGAACACGTTCATCTAGTTTTATTTATTTATTTTTTTGTATTCCACTGTAGTATACATTGTTTATTGGACCCTAAGGTGAATATGGCTATGAAGCCCTCTGACATACACAGCTCTAACTGTTATGACTTTTAGTCTTCATAAGGCTACAGAAAGTGGTCTGCTTTCACCATCACATCATCCCTGTTTTTCCCCATGAAGACAAATGATAAGGTAACACCATCTCACTTATCCCTTTCCCATGACAGCTCCAGCATTTGCCCAAGTGACTAACCAAACTAAGGCTGCCTGAGTCAGAGCCAGGAATTTATCTTTCTACATCAATAGAACTGACAAAACCATAGGAATATAGAGATAATACAAGGCAAATGATGACAAGGACTATAACATGCCTAGATATATATACTTTTAAGCAGACACTCTTAAAACGTAGCATCTCCCTTTTCAAGCACTTAATAGTGCTCACCTCTCAAATCAAGCAGGGCAACACATGATTACCATCCTTTAAGTTTCTGTCTCTCCATCCAATCATCAAAACGAGGTTTAAAGGTAGTCAAAGTGGTACTTTGATCTGTAGAGGTAAGTTATTTGATAGGATGGGAATATGTTAGGAACCAAATTATTTATTTGAATTTGTCAACTGGGAAATAGCACTGATCCACGTGGAACTTTTTCAGACTCAGTCCAGGAGCACTGTCTCACTCAGTGACTTGCTCAGAACCATTACAGTTTAAATGCACATTTTTAAACTTGCTTTTACCACTACTGAAACTGACCTGGGCATCCCTGATGAGACTAGCCAAACCATTTGAGAAATCCTGGTTTAGATGTTTTTGGCTTGACAGCAGTCAGTTACAGTAGTATTACTCTTCTCAACCTTGTTATTTCACTTTGCCTGAATGAAGAATGCATTTTGAAATGAGTTGTCAAGACAAACTTAATACTGGCTGCTGGTATATACCACAGAAGAAGATGAGTCAAGGGGATCAGACTGTAGCTTTCATTTTGACACAGAATGACATTACCTACTAATGCTGAGATTAAATCTAACACAGGACAGTCTCCAAGTGCTCATGCTAAAGGAAGGTGGACTCAGTCATGAAGAAGTAATGATTTATAATTTAAATATCTAGAAACTATTAGCTGTAATTAATATTAATGAAATAATCATCGTAAGGGAGGATATAGACATCAGCAGGGAAAGGACTAGATTGATACACTCCCAAAGTGTTCAAAACATACTATCAGTTGATTAAATAATACCTTACCTGAATAGCCAGTTAGAAGTGATAGAACAATATACAAAACATGTTTAAGGAATAACAACTGTTTAAGAGTCTAGCTGTCAACAAAGAGTCTTGGAATTGGTAAGAAATCCAGAGTTATTGCAGTGGATTATGTTATAAACTGTTAACCTGTATTCCATGGTTTAATTCCATCAGCCTCCATTTCCCTTCCATATGACTCTGAGCAAATACTCAGTCTGGAAAAGATATATATGGATTATTACTTTAGTATAGTTAATAAACACAAACAAACAAATACAGGAAAGACAACTGTTGAAGGAAAAGGCAAAAAATATACACATCAGTAAATGGATAATTGTGACAACAGAAAGGATAGATCAAAAATGCCTGTTGAAAGAAGGAAAAAAAACATCATATCCTTGACAAGTAAAACTTTGCTAATAGTTTTTATTACATTAACTTCCCCAATAGGTTAATCTTTGGAAACAGAAATGGAGTACATGACATTATCAGCATGCCGGCAGGATCAGAGTGTTGACCTGTTAGCCTTGTGACTGTGGATTCTGAGAAGGGCTGACTCATAATCCTTCCACTACATGGAACTTCTGGTTCTTTATGGAAAGCCTCCTGAGGGATGGTAAAAACAGCTTCGCAGCCCTCTCCCCCACTGTAGGAACTGGCACCAGTGTCCAAATCTACACCAAAGTACTATATGAACATTTATATAGATGCATAGAATCAGGAACACCTGCCAGAACAAAATCATCATCTGCAAGGAAGAGTAAACCTGTCTGGTGGACATCTGCAATAAATAAACTATATAACAAAAGGAAAAAAATTGCTGCCCAGGACCAAGAAGGAGCAGGTGCCCAAATGGAAGCAATCTATCCTTAGCGTGAATAAGCAAATAAGAGCACTAGTGAAATCTTGTAAACCCAACTTCAAGTCCAAATTGGCCACATCTGCTAGAGACAGTCATAAAGCCTTCTTCACATATGTCCGCAATCTCAAAGGAAGCACCCAGATCTGTTCAGAACTGGTGGTCAAGGACACCACATACACAAATGCTGTAGATATAGCCAATCTACTGGCTGGCAGATTCAGCTAAAACTTCTCCCCTCTGCCTCCCATCAGTAAATCAGGACATCCTAAGTACCTGACCTCACTCCTTATCTCTAGTGACAGGTCATCACTGCCCTCTCAAAGGCAAAAAATACAGCCTCCATGGCACCTGATAACATCCCAGGCTGCATCCTACATGAACTCAGACATGAACTTGCAGCATCATTAGGCACCCTATTTAACCAAAGCCTGAGTGCCAACTTTGTCGCAGCCAAGTGGAGGACAGCCACTGCCATCCCTTTTCACAAAGGTGGAGTGTTCACTGATGCAGGAAGTTACAGACCCATCAGCCTAACTAACCTGATCTGCAAGGCCATGGAATGGATTATAATGGACCTCATTAACAGGGACGTTGGCAACCTCCAAACACTTAACCCCACACAGTTTGGCTTTGTCAAGGGGAGGTCACATTTGTTAAATTTGGTTGACTTCTTTGAGACAGTTACCAAAGCCATGGACATGAGGAAAATGGTGCACACCACCTACCTTGACCTGGCCAAAGCCTTCAATACTAATTCCCACTCGGGCATAGTAGATAAACTCTCTCAATTAGGCAGCAATCCATATGTTACCAGATGGATAGCAAACTGGCTCACTGACAGAACCCACCTAATCAAAATAGGGAAGCCACCTCAAGCAGTAGACCTGTAATGAGCGGCGTACCCCAGGGATCGGTCTTGGGGCCTCTGTTATTTGGGATATTCATCTCTGAGGTGCAGGCCAAAACCAGTAGGCTGTGGCTGACCAGGTTTGCAGATGACTGCAAGTTGGGCACAGTCATGAATTCCCCAAGTGATGTGGACATCCTCCAAGAGGGTGTCACCCAAACAAATGACTGGTGACAGAAACATGGCCTCAAGCTGAATGCCAAAAAATGCATCATCATCCCCTTTGGCGAGAGTGATGTCCCCACATATTATCACATTAATCACAATGTCCTAAGTACACAATCAGTAGTGATGGATTTTGTAACCCAGGTTCATAGCAAACAGACATTTGACCACCATGTTGCTTCCGTTGTACGGAAAGCTTTCTACATGACCCACCTCATAAGTAATCGTATTTCATCCAGGGACAAAGATGTCATAATGTCCCTATATTCTTCCCTTATAAGGCAAATTATTGAGTACAATGCCACCTTCGGCAGGTACCTCCCAAAGCACATGCAGCAGCTGGAGAGAACATAGAGGTGCCTTACCAGGAGAATACAGAGCCTCAAACATCTACCCTACACAGGTAGGCTAAAAGCCCTATCCCTCTACTCAGTTTCATACAGACTCCTCAGATGTGACCTCTGTCTGGCTTACAAAGCAATCTCAGAACCCGCCTTAATGGGACTCCTGCATATCCGCAAGTCAAGCTCCACTCAAACAACTCATACGCATGTTCTCAACCTGGTCTGTGATATCAATAGGACTTGTTGGTGGGACAGATTTGTGTTGCAGAGACCTCTCCATCAGTGGAATAGACTCAAGCAGAGTACCTCATTATCCCTTTTTAAGCACAGCCTAGATAACTGGATGGGAAACAAAAAATACACCCCTGGGATTCCACCTGTATCCCTGCTGGACAGGGGCTTTGGGTGCTGACTTGCCTGAACATGGGCTAAACACTTGGATAGGCTTATAAGGGCCTCAGGGCCAATAGCCTAGTAGCCTCCTATGATCCTGTGATCCTATAACAGTCAACATAATATATTTATACAGAAATTATAACAAAGGGTAATATGGCTAGGCATACTGCAAATTAAAAAATAAATAAATAAATAAAAATAAACACTGCTATTTTGTGCATGGAGTTCAGTGAAAGCCATCATAAAACACAGCCTAAACATTGAAATACTGTGAGTAGAGTTCAGTGATATTAGGCATAAAAATAACTTAAGGATTGCAAGTGAAATTGCTGAAATGAGGGATACTCAAAATAAAATAATATGATGTATTACATGAGACATTGCAATGAGTGACATCATGCAATCAGGGTAATTCAGACACACATGTAGCATAACATCGCTAAGTACAGCCGTATGCAAAGAATTGCAAAATCATATGCAAATGAGTACCCACATGCTAATGAGAGCCATCATGTATGAATATAGCAAAAGCAAACAAGCAGTGTGATTCAGAAATATATAAAATTAGAGCAATGAACCACTGTGATAAGCTATTCCATGCATGCCTCTCAACTGTCCAGATTTACACAGAATGTCCAGATTTTTGGCTGACATTTTTGGTCTGTTCCTCATAAAATTTGTGGGCTTCTGGCAAATCACAAGGATGATCTGAGGATTGAAATCACTAAATAATGACCTACATTTCAGTTTTAGACTTCAAATCTTTCCGAAAATGTATGTTAAAACAAACCCTGTTATTCTAGCAACTTTCAAAGTTGATACAAGCAATATTTAAAATATGTCCCTATTTTTGGCCCTTTGTCCCCCCATTTTGTAGGACTTTGTCCAGATTTCTTGTATTAAAAGGTTGAGAAGTATGAAATTTCCATGTACTATCTTTTATCAGTGTACAGGAATATTACTCATGCTGAGTTACTAGAAGAAGCATCTGCTATACTTAGTCAGCATGAGTTAGTCGCATCTTTGAAAGCCAATGTCCACAATGTTACTCATCATCAATGTTCATCATGTCACTAATCACCATTGTCCTCTATGTTGCTCATCACCATGCTCTTCAGTTAATGTACTGCATCTCCATGACTGAGACGTATTTGACCAATACAGTTTCGAGAAGACATCATGTAGGATTTAGAATAGATCTTCACATGGAACTGGGGGGGGGTGCATGGACTGCCTATCCTTGTGGGCACAAAACTTAATGTAGAATTAATCATCATTCCTATGAGGATTTTTTGACATCTCATAGAGAAAACTTCAGGCATAAGCTTCACAAATGCTACAACAATTCCTTGATGTGATGCTACATGTTGAGAAGCATATTTGGCTTCATTGGACAGAAGAACAAAGATCCACTTTTGTACAGGCATTCTATGGCACAGTCCATTTTGCTAAGGTCCTGAAATCCATTGACTGTTTTCTAGCAAGGCTCCATCTCCTCTGTTCCACATAATGTGCAGTATGCTGTGGAGATGCTCCACATAATGTGCAGTATGCCTTGGACATGTTCCACACAATGTGTAGTGTGCTGTGGAGATGTTCCACATAATATGCAGTATGCTGTGGAGATGTACCACATAATACGCAATATGCTGTGGAGATATTCCACATAATGTGCAGTATGATGTGGAGATGTTTCACACAATATGCAGTGTGCTGTGGAGATGTTCCACATAATATGCAGTATGCTGTGGAGATATTCCACATAATGTGCAGTGCAGTATTCTGTGGAGATGCTGCACACAATGTGCAATGCGCTGTGGAGATGTTCCACATAATGTGCAGTATGCTGTGGAGATGTTCCACATAATGTGCAGTATGCTGTGGAGATGTTCCACATAATGTGCAGTATGCTGTGGAGATGTTCAGCAAAATGTTTGAGCAGCATAGTTGGAGCTGGGTGTGGAGTAATCTGAGAATGTGGTTACAGCAGGACTCCCCTGCCAGTTAGAAGAGAGCACAATACATTGTGACACTTGTAAGTGGTGGGGTTAGGCCACAACTGTGATCCATGCCAAATTTAGACCAATACAGAATGAAGCAATGCAATAACACAACAAAGCTATACAATAAAGTGAGTTGCTTAGCTGTGCGATGCATCAGGCGTTACCATTCCCTGACTGGCTGAAGTGTGTGTGGGGGGGGGGGGCAGTCCACAGTCATCATCATTTATACAGGTGGAGTGGGTACAGTAACAGAGGAAAGCAAAATAAGCATAGATGAAGTGGTTCATTGGTTAGCCACTCACACAGCCAGAAGGTTGGAGGAATCAGGGATTACATATTTCATTGATAGGGTAAAACTTCCATGGGCAGAGTGCAGGTTGGGTATATCAAGTGTCCTCACAGTGTCAGAACTGGAGTCATTGTGTGAAAGGTATGGTGATCAACATTAGGTGCTTGTACTAGAGCTCTGCTGTGGCATTCAAGGAGAATGTTGGCAAACACAATATGTGTGTACATAAAAAGGTGCCTCTCATGGTAGGGTTACAGGGTACAGGGGTAGAATTATGGCACTGAAATGTGGGACCTAATTAGCTTGCCCAGCTGAGTCTTCCCATGATGGAGAAGGTAGCATGTTAGGCACATCCATTGGAGTATCAGTGATAAGGAGCAGAGGCAGCCATAGGCAATGTGGACATTGAAACCATCTCCAGAGCAGTATGTGCCATTGGTATGAGCCTGGTATTTGATTGTGAAATGCAACTCTATCTTCTAGCATTACCATGGTGTCCAGTTGCCCGCATATACATGGTTATACCAGTGACTGCAGACTTGGCCACCACTGCCCTCAACAGGCAAGTCTGCAGCAGGTGATGATGATGATGATGATGATAATATAACAAGCAAGCATTAATGGCCAACTGGATGGACATTTTCCAGTAATGCCCAGCCTGTAATGCCCAACAGGATGGACATTACAGGAAAATAGTAGACCACCCAGGAGTGTTGTAGGGAATGACACTAGAGGTGGAAGACCCCTTCCTTGGAAGGAACATTATTTCCCTGTAACTCCAGCCCTAGGAAACATTAGTGTGATTACAAAAAATGGCTATCTGTTAAAATGTTAGATTTCAGCTTTTTTCTGTTTGCTATAAATTAGGTGTGTTTGTACAGAAGCAAAAGATTAGACAGTAAAATGTTCTTATAAATCTAATATTAGCACTGTAATCTGTATCACAGCGAGGCATTGTGTGGTGTTAAACTTAAACCATCTAGTTTGCACATTGAACAGTGCTAATACCATATCCTAACACTATCTAACATTGTGTCCTTAACCCTAGAAACCATCCCAGGAAACCCAGACTTTAAACCATAATAGACCACCTTAATACAGGTCTGGGTGACATGGATATTCAGTTTTCAAATATCTCTATGGCCAGCTTGGTAGATATGGGCATCCTAAGACAATGTAGCAATTGTCTCATGTTCTCAGACAACCATTAAGAAACTAACACAGTGTATGAGAGATGCATATACACAACTTCCTTGTTGGCCAAAATCTCACTTAAAAACAAGATTGTCAAGAGCACACACACACACACACACACACACACACACACACACACACACACACACACACACACACACACACACTCTGCATCCTCCACACATATCACTCACCACACTCATAGACCATCTTATGATGAGGCACTTAAAAGAAAGCTTCCCAAACCTCAAAGACCTCCTAAGCCAACAAACAGCAATATCTCTTCTCAGCAATCTCTAAAGGGCACACCAAAATCAACACCAAAGACCACAGATATGCCTGTACCAAATGGTCCACCAAGATCTACATCCATAAGGCAAGTAAATAGTTTACCTAAGACTCTTGTCATAGGGGATTCCATTTTATGAAACAGGGATGCCCCACTCACCAGGCTAGACAAGGAAAAAATAATGGTTACTGCCTTATCTACAGCCAGTATCAGTAATATCATGAAAGCACTCAAGTCACTGTACCATAGGTATCAATATGGTTCTATCTTATAGTAGTCCATGTGAGTGCAAATGACCTGAGTCATACTTCAATGGATTATATGAACAGAGAAATGATGGATCTCTCTGAATATGTGTAATAGAGAGGTATGTGCCTTGCATTGAGCAGCATTCTGTCCTCAATAATGATGATGAGACACTATGAGCAAAAAAATGATTGATTTTAACAATTGGCTTAGTCTCTGGTATCATTCCAGAGGGATTCAATATTTGTCAGCATGGGAAGACTTGGTTAACAGAACTTGTTGCTTTACCAAGGATGGTCTGCACCTGTCCCCGCTGGATTTTTGGACATTGTCTTAAACTTTATCAAACTCCTTAGAGCCTTTTGCAGGCAATGACAAACCTTCCAACATAGCAAAAAAAGAAAAAAATCAAAACAACTTTAAAATGTCACTGCTTAGTGCTACAAGACTCATCAAGAAATTCTACACCCTACAAAGTGTCATCACTCTGGAGAATATAGACATCTGTGCTGTTACTGACAATTGTTATAAAAACACAGAACCTACTCTGGCAGTGCAAGGCTATGGTGCCTTCTACACATTTAGACCAACAGCACCACAGAGAGGGACTAAAAGTGGTGGTGACTCAATCTGCATCATCAACAAATTTACTTTCAGGTTGGTTAAACAAGATGATGCCCTGGAGTTCATCCACATGCAAGTCACTGTAGATAAAGTCCCTTACTATATCCTACTTAGCTTATGTTACCATCTATGCCTCTAGAATCTCATAACTCATACCTAGCCCTACCTACTTGAGATACTTACCATCCAATCAAATATTCTATTCATGGGGTGCTTTAACTATACCTCTATAGAATAGGAAATATACACCACCTCAAACTCACAGGCATGTTTTCTGGACCTTATTATCTCAGACATTTCCTGGTCTTTATTAACATAGCTATCCTGGAAGAGCTATTGTGCACTCCAACCAGAGGTCCAAGCATACTTGGCCTAGTATTCACCAACATGGAAGAGCATCCCCACCACCCATTGTGTTACATCCTCACTGGTGAGGTCAAATCACAGTGCTGTCTCCTTCATAATAAGAATCAACTCAGAAGACCTAACTAAACCTGTCACAGGAACTATTCTAAAGCAAACTGCGTCCTTCTGAGCGACAGATTGTCAAAATTCAATGTCCCCCAAAACCTGAGATCACAGCGAACTATGCAGAACTGTTTACAAACACCACATACAAACATGTAAGTGGCTACATAGAGGCTGCTATACCTACCAGAAGAAAGCCCAGAACAAAAAAACAAAATCAAACCACACTGGTGGAATCGTAACTTTAACAGGGTATATAACAAAAGGAAAAAGAAAAGGTTATGGCCAAAATCAGAAGTAGCTACTCTCATAAGGAAAAAAGCGCACTTATTAAACTAAACAAGATACTAAAAGAACTAATAAAACTGACAAGGCCATCTACAAGGTCAGGATATCCTCAGGCTAAGGGCAACCACAAGACCTTCTTCAGCTATGCCTGAAACCTTAAAGGTAACACAAAGCAGTATGCTGAATTAGTGGTTAATGGCACCACCTTCAACGTCCAGACAGACTTAGAGAATCAGCTAGCTGACCTATTCAGCTCTAACTTTACCCCTCACTCCACCTCACTACCCACTGTGAAATTCCTCCAAGCATATTCCCCATCTCCCATCTCCCAGCAGGGAGCAGGTCCTGACAGTGCTCACCAAGTCCAAAAACACTGCCTCAATGGGCACTGACAACATTTCAGGTTGCTTCTTAAATAGCTTAAGATATGACCATTCATGTTGACTTGAGGTGCTTTTCATCTACAGCCGAAAAAGAGTCCCCTGGCTTACAAGACAAACCCAATTGATCATGCACAATGGAGATAACACCTGGAAATCCTGAGTTAAAAATAAATCCCCTCCTTTACTTCAGACATACAAAGATCTCAGAAACCAGGCCAAAAAACTAGTCACCAAAGATGAGAGCTTATTTTTCCTCTAACCAACGCAGCCCTCACAAAAATCCAAAAGAATTCTGGACCTCCATCAACAACCTGCTCCACCCAGGTAAACCCACTACTCCCAACCCCTTTCCACACAACACTGCCACTGAAGCTGCCACTCTCCTCACCAACTATTTCATAGTAACTATCCAAATGCTCACACAAAATAGTACATCTCACCCAACCCCTCTATCACTTCTTAACAAAACTCTTCCCAATACATTTTCTTTCCAACCAGTCCCAACTGCCACTATTAAATCTCTTTTAAATAAACTTAAGCCTTGCTCCCCCTCTGCCAGCCAACTACCCTCCCACTTCCTAAAAATAGCTGCACAATCCATCACCTACCCTGTCACTATACTTACTAATCATTCCATCTTTGAGTCCTTGTCCCCGATATCTGGAAATCCTTTTATACAATCCTTCTTCACAAAGGCGGCAATTCTACTAATCCGTCTGACTTTGGACCCATTGCTATCCTGTCCCCCCTTTCCAAAATTTTAGAAAAGTGCATCCACATTCAGTTAATCAAACACCTTCTTGGCAACAATCTCCTTATTCCTACCCAACATGGCTTTAGACTCCACCATAGCACAGCCACTGCATTGCTCTCCTTTACTCAAACAATAGCTTAAGCATGTGACAATAACTTGCTTGTCTCCTGTCTATTCCTTGATCCTTTAAAGGCCTTGGATACTGTCTCTCACTCTAAACTCCTTACTAAACTTCCTGATCTACATCTCTCTTCCTCATCCATATACTAGCTCTGTAGCTTCTTCTCCGTCAGGCAGCAATCTATCCACTGGCATATTGACTCTCTCCATTCCTCCCTGTAAATACCGGAATTCCCAAGGATCGATTCTAGGCTCCCTTCTGTTTAACATATTCACTAACAAACTTCACTCTGCTACTAACCCCACTACAATATGCTGATGACTCCACCCTTATCACCTCTGCCCCTTGAACTCCTAGCTCTCACTCAACAAACCTTCACCTCTGTTGAAACCTGACTCTCTGATAACCAATTAATACTAAATCCAAAAAAAAAACTAAACTCCTTATCTTCTTACTTAAAACACTCACCCAGCACAAACCCTCTTTCCCTGTCATCTCTCTTAATAACACCATCATCAAACCCCAACCCCAAACCAAACTACTTGGAGTAATTATTGATGATGAACTAAAATTCTATACTCATATCCAAAAATGTATAAAAAAAGACCCATCAGAAACTCGGGCTTCGCTATTGCAACCAGAAATTTCTGTCACCTTCTTCCAAAACTTTCCACACTCAGTCCCTTCTTCTACCCGGCCTTCTCTATGCTGTCCCTGTCCTCACTAATGTTCAAACTTCACTTATCACTATACTAGAGCAAACCTATCACAAAATAGCCAGATTTGCCTCTAATCTCCCCTATAAATCCCACCACTGTCTCACACTTAAATCACTCCAATGGCCAGAATTCTCTAAGCAACTTCTTCTACCCCAACTTCACATTACACACTGTATCCTGAATGACCCCTTTAACTGCCCTTCCATCTCCAACCTAGTCTCCTACTACAACCCCCATCGTCACTACCGTACTTCCAACAAACGCCTCCTTGACACATATAAACCCAATAAAAATATAGGAAAGCCCCTCTGCAAATACTCTGTTGCACATGCTTGGAACTCACTCCTTCAAAATATAAGAAGCATTCATCAAAAACACCTGTTCAAAAAAAAAGAACTTAATTTTTTTCTTCACAGTACATGGTCCTGGCCTTGTCTAAGCCCCACTTGATTTAGCCTCTTCTCTTCTCAACTTTAACTCTTTTTCCCTGTTCTACTCTTTACTTCCTTGTATGTGCCTCATATACCTTTATACCTCCCTCTCCTCTCACTTCCAAAGCATATATATTCAAAAATATCTTTATTTAAACGAAGAGTGAGAAGGTCACACTGAAAAAACAATTAGTAAAAACTAAATGAAAACTCCAGCCAAGCTAGAACTTCCAATGATTAACCTCCCAAACCTCCTGTAACAGAGGCACATGGGATATATGCAAATGACCCTTATGAACATCAGTTGTTTCAGCTATATGGCGATTCTGATTGCCCATGACTTTTATGTTTGAAGTCATTTTAATGGACAATTTCAGGCCAATAAAGCCAAACCCCACTAGCTATGGATTATGCATATTTTGGCCTTGTTATGACCTTATCAGCATAGGACAAGCAGAGTGTTTGACTAAGCATAAGAAACACTCATTGGAAGTTCTAGCTTGGCTGGAGTTTTCATTTAGTTTTTACTGATTAGTTTTTCAGTGTGACCTTCTCACTCTTTGTTTTAATTTGTTAGTTGGGATATTTTGCAGTCACCCTAATGATAATGGACATCAGCTGGGGTATAACAGCCCTGTGTTTCTTATGCTTAGTCAAACACTCCTGCTTGTGCTATACTGATGAGTTCATAACAAGGCCGAAATATGCATATCCATAGCTAGTGGGGTTTGGCTTTATTGGCCTGAAATTGTCTATTAAAAGACTTCAAACGTAAAAGTCACGGGCAATCAGAATCGCCATATAGCTGAAACACCTGATGTTCATAAGGGTCATTTGCATATATTCCATGTGCCTCTGCTACAGAAGGTTTGGGAGGTCACTCATTGCAAGTACTAGCTTGGCTGGAGTTATATATCTTTATTTAAAAAAACATTTTTTTGATTGAACAGTTTATCTATTTGTATGTACTTCATGTATGATATTCTCTAGACCTGTCAATTGTTATTTAACCTACTCTATGCACAGATATCCTCTAACTGTTGATTTTCTTATCATGTTTCATGGTGGTTTTAATTTTTTACTCATTTTAATTTTTGATTTGATTTTTATTGGAAAATTATGTAATACGTCTGGAGCTTTTCTCCTCAGGTCTCCACTGAAAATGGGCCCCTGGCTCAGTTGGACTAACCTGGTTAACAAATGTTGATAAATAAATAACAATAAAATAAATAAAAACAGATTATGTGCCAAGGGAATGCAGGACTGTAATGGTCATCCTCTCTTCACAATGGTGGTCTGTCCACTGACCCCAGAAACTACAGACCCTTCAGTCTGACAAGTTTAATATGTTAGGCCATGGAATAAATTTTCATGGAAATGATCAAGGACATTGCCAGCCTACAATCACTGGACCCATCCCAGTTTGACTTTGCAAAAGGAAGAACTTGCCTACTTATCCTGGCAGACATCTTTGAGGTGTCACCAATGCAATGGATGAGGGAAAGATGGTACATTCAAATGACTTTAGCCTGACTAAGATATTCAGTATGTTACCCTGCTCAGGCATTGTCAACATACTCACCAAACTGAGTATAAGTCCCTACATTTCTTTCTTTCATTCTTTATTTATTTTATATAAGTAACATACTCCCAAAAAAGCCCTTATCTACATCCTAACTAGCATACCTCTCTCTCACATGCACATACACACACACACACACACACACACACACACACACACACACACACACACACACACACACACACACACAGACTCGCGCGCGAGCAAGAGCAAATGAGCCTAGCAAATACAGTCACTTTCATGACTGTGTCCACCTAAGACATCACGTGATGCATGTGTAAAGGAATACATGAATAATAGCAGCAGGAATATCAACCACCTAGAGAGAAAAACCTTATAGTACCTCCAACATGCACTCAGAATTTGGATCTCTTTCTCTCTCCCCCTCTCTCACACTCTCACACACATAACACAGACAGGTCCTTATAAGTGCTGCTACTGCTGTTTTTGCATGCATTAGTAGACACGAAACTATCTTAACTTGCAACATTTACTGTATATACTGTTGATAATCATTCTTTTTATTGTATTAAAACCAACAACCTGTAATGCTGTTTACTATTGCTGCAACTTTGTATCTCTATTTATAATGTACATGACGTGGAGCTTTTCTCCCCAGGCATCTGCTGAAAAAGGACCTGCGTCCAGTCGGAATTTCCTGGTAAACAAATGTAAATAAATAAATAAATACATTTATTTTATTAGTTGTTTATTTTCTATTCTCACTAAGCATCGTCAGGAATGAAAAGTAAAATGGCAGATACTGTAGTAGCTGCTGCTGATAAAGCAGATACTTTCATTAGCTTATGTTTTTAGCACTTAGTAAGTGTTTAGCAAATGGAATGAAGATGATAAGTCCTTGTAACTCCTTCTGCAGCTACATTCATTAGTTCCATTTTATTTTATCTTTTCTTAACACTCACAAAGGTAAACCTCTCCAATATGGTATTGTTTTTATTTTCTGTCCATTTTGTAAGCTTAGGTAATAAACTATTAAAATCAATTAAGCAATTAAAAGGGAAAAAAAAAACACTAAAATTGCTTTAACACATTACGCAAGTAAATGCTTTCAGGCAATATCATTATTTAGGCCCTTGTGGTTCATTGTACCAAACTGCAAGTATAAAATATTGTAAGCTTAATACTAACTTTACTTGTTCTAAGTCCAACAGAATTAGCCTTATGTAACTAATTAAAATGTGACACAACTAAATTTTCACACTTTTATTTCTTAATGCCTCTCATTTGTTTGACATGTTTGAATACAAGTTCTCAAGCCTTTTACATTGTTGCTATAATAATTATTATTATTATCATTGTTATAATTATTACTATTATTATTATTTGTACTGCAACACTGGAATATTTATTGTGCCTACCCCAGGACAGACATACCTTTTGATGCAGGTTGACATTGCTGTAGCCCTGTTGTCTATGAATGACATCAATGCAAATGTGTTTGTCTGAGTAAACCATTCACAGGTGCAAGTCTCTGTCACATAGGACTGGCAAGTGTTACTATTTTCGTGGTAAATCCCCTTATAGCTACTCAGTCTGTTGTTATTAGCCTATTTGCACATCCACTGCCAGTTATTAAGGTTTCATCACTTTCCCTGGAGTGGGATGCCAGTAATATTTTCATCTCTGTAAGACAACACTTTGTTGATACAGGCAGTGCGCTACCCCTAGTGGTCAGCCTACCTGTCATGGTTTTCAGAGTCTTGATCCATTTATAGAGTAACATATTAGTGGCTCTGTAATGCATCTGTATAATTGTCCTATTACAAATGCCCACTGCAATGATGTCCTCTATTAGTTTCTGTCATATGTAGTTCCAGAAGACCATGTCAGCTTTATCCTTCCAATGGTACTCATGCCATGCATGTGTGTATGTAAGGCCTTTGTCTTCTATGAGGGAAACTTCTCCAGCTATCACTAATTCTTATTCCATGCCAGGTCATTTATACTTGTGTGTTGCACATTTGGATCTGTGTCTGTATACATGACTGTTCACACCAACCATCAACTTGACTTCATACTGTTCACAGCACTTTCATAGTGGCCACAGCCCTTTCAGTTGATATAGTGTAACTGTTCTGACACTGTGCCATAGTGTGGCAGCTGGGGGCACATTAGCCACGTTTTCTGTTCATCACACATGTAGAGATAGTACAGTCTGTGCCTGGTGCACTGGAGACCCTCCTTCCCCTGATGCATGTCATAGTGCATGTGAACACATGGCACAATGTCTATCACCTACATTGACGGGCAATGACTAAACCTAACTGTGTTCACTGTGCCCCTACAACAGGACTGCAATCTGCTCTGTTTGTTTTCTCTGGCCTGCCTGGTTGAGAAACCACAACAGGTTAGCAATATTTTCTGTTTGTTCTCTGTGCCCTGACAGGTTGATGGACACCAGGAGGACAGCACCCTGCCCTTCTTGTTCCCGGTGTCCTCTTAGGTTGAGGGTACCACCAAAAGGACAGTAACTTGTCCTGCCTGTTCTTTCTGTTGTGTCAGGACGACGGACCTCCAATGGAACAGAAACCTGCTCTGCCAATCCCCTGTGACCTGTCAAAATGAACTAGCCTTTCCACTCACTGTCATGCCCTGTGCAGTGTTATGCCATACACAATCCAATGTTCTGTAACAGTGTCAGTGGGCTCCATATAAGGGTATGTATGCACTGCAATCCTGTCTGCTGTCAGTTCTCCCCTAAGTGACACACTATGATATCCATGATATTCTCTTACTCCATATTGCTCTCTGTAATGTGGTCTTCCAGAAAATGGCAACTATGGCTTTATTAATCCTAAAATGGGTGTAGAGTGCAGTTTTATGCTAATTTGATTTTGTCTGACCATTTCTGAAACATATCAATAACACAATGTATTATAACACCTACTCTGTGTTATGGGGCCTGTTCCTGCTCATTCACAGGTTGGCAGTTCACATATATGTGAACATATGTGAAGCCTGACCATGCTAACATCACTTTGCATCATGCATTATGTTACACTGTACTGTCCATCCTACTCATTCATGGGCTTGGAGATCATGGAATCTGTACATGCATGTGAACTCTTGTCACTTTGCTTCACACTACTGACCGTGTGCATTGAGACAGTGTTAAAGAGCATCATGTTACCCTTCTACACATTGATGTACATCATGTATTGCTCACTATGTGCAGTCATATAACATAGCTCCATTTTTTCCTCCTGGACTTGACTTATTGAGAAGGCATGGTCTCAGTAGGCAGGGATGCTGTCAGGGCTCAAACCTGATACAGTAAGGAATGCATTTTTTTGTTTTTGTACCTGAGGACCTTCTGAGGGATTATGATGTCCCCTTATAAAGCAGATGCCTGGAAATAGCCTTATGTGTCAACAAGTGATGCCACTTGTATTATCTGCTCTGTCAGACATCACTGGCATAAATACAGTGACCTGAGAAGATACCCAGATCTTTTCTGTCCATAGGGAAGAAATGTTTAGGAAGGGAAAGACACCATTTTATTATAAGCATTCTGTTCTTACATTGACACTGTATAGCAGGCAGAGCATCTGTACATGTAATTACCTTATACTGTCAGAAATACATTGTGCTCATTGCTGCTTGCTTTATGTTTCACAGTGCCACAGGAGATTGAAGACAATTAAATACTGTGCCAGATGAGGAAGGTCAAGCTCTCCAGGTAGCAGGTAAATGCTGTGTATTGCTGACATTAATGTAATATTAGCATAATAGTTTATCAAACTGTACAACAGATAACTGAGCAACTGTACTTCTATTTTTTTTCATTTATCATTTTCCTGTTTGTTTTTTTATTTCCCTTATTTTCTTTTTCTGCAGTATCTGCAGTGATATAGACAGAGGAGGGGTGATGGCAGCGACTGCTCCCTACACCTAGCCACTGTGCCAGCTGTTGGGTCTCAAAGCTGTCTCTCTGCAGGATAACAAAGGACACCTTGTGGAATGTAGCCTGAAGGGCTCACTGCTGGCATATGTTAACAAATCTTAGGAGGAGTGTGAAGGCTTCTCATCCGAGAGTTTTATAGAAGGGCCCTCCTGGGTCACCTGGTACAAGGTGCCATGACTGGCAGATTCTGAGTCAAACCAAAAGTTTGATACCTGCACTGGCACCCTTGAAGCACCTCCTTATATTGCTTCCAGATCTGCACATCAGGCCAGCCCTTATCATTAAGCAGTCAGGGGTGGAGCCCCCCCATGTGAATGACTTCTTGGTAGGTTCACCTCTGGTATAGGTTTGGTAGGGCTTCCTTACCTCTCCATAGCCCTAGAAATTGTGTTTCCTATCATTTTACGTCAGTATCTATTTCCTGTTTGTAGTCCAGTTGTCCACCTTCTCTCTCTGATGTTCAGTTGTTGCCCCTTTATGTGTCACTGCCTGAGCTGTCCATCTTTGCCTGCATTCCATGTTTGTCTGCCCCTGCTTCCTTCCTGCCTTATGCCATCCTTCCTACCCACATGTTCCTCTGGCTACTTTTCCCTCTATACTTCTTTGAAAAAAATGGACACCTGTCTCACAAAAAAGGTATACTCTTCCTCCCCCTTATGACTCTTTTGTTCCTATTGTCCTTCTTTATATTCCTGAGCTTACACGTCTCTGTTACTGTCTGTACAAGCTCTGCATTTCATTCCCATGTGTATATTAAACTCAGTTGTCATTTTACTGTGGTACCCTTATATGGTCTGATCACTGTGCCCATGTATCATTAAGGGATGCTTCAATGCTCATGTGAAAATGTGTTAGCGTCATTCATTTCACCAGGATGCTGATTTTCCCGCATCACATAATTACATATAGCAAAGTCAGTTCAGTTGCAGTGCTACTGCTATTATCGCTACTGTGAAGATTCTTTATGCTGCTCTGTTCTTGGCGTGATCATTCTATACTAGCACTTATATTATACCTAATCCCAATTGGGCCATGTTATGTTAGCTTCATTGTGCTATTTCCCACTGCAGGTCACAGTATGCTTTTTATGAATGCTTCCCATAATATCTGAATAAAAACTATAGACCTTGAGTACTATTTTTCAAATATCTTATTTGACACAATGTGTGCTTGCTGTAGCAATATGATAGCTAGTACAAATGCTTACAGAGAAAAGATTTGTGCAATTATTGGTATAGACTCTTTTGAAAATTCAGCCTTGAGTGTGGAAAGAAAAGTCCAAGGCACAGAAATTCTTAAACATTTTTAAGAAACTTTCTTCCAGTTATAAGGAGCAGCTCATTCCATAACCTTGGAAAGCACTGCATAACTTATCTGTCACTCTTTTTCTGCTTTAGCTATTCATTTTTAGCATAAGATTCCTTAATCTGATGTCAGTTCTTCTAGCAGTGTGTTTCAGGCTTACAGGCAGAAGTGGATCAGGCATTGCATTTTCCATCAGGTGGAGGTCACTTTAAGTAACCTAGAAGAGACATAACAAACACAGCTTCTGAAGCTTAATAGTTTGCGATTCCAAAATTATGATTTTTCTTGTGAGGAATCCTTGTACCTTTTCAAGTTATATTGGCTAGATTGTATAAAGACAACAACAGAGGTGTGAGAAAATGACTGTCCCAAGCGTTAGAGAACTGACTTCACTTCTTTGTTATTTTTGAAAAATGAAGCATAAAAATTCTTAAATGTTAGAATATTAAGCAACAGTTAATAAACAGTCCAAAACTTCAGATGTTAATTCCTCTTCTATGAAGGTAGTGAAGAAAGAAACTGAAACAGGCTTACTTTAATAACTCATCTTTAGTTTATGATAGGCTAGAGAGTTTAAAGTCTAAATAGGTTCAAAGGTTCATAGGTCAGTACTTGGCTAACTCCCCTTGTGGGCCATTTTAAGCCTAGCCTAGCCTACATGCTGTATTCAATAAGTGGCTGAATCCATCAAGTATGAAGTGAAGCAATGATCTCCCTGGAAGGAATATATATGAATTTAGAATCAGATGGGTTAAAGATGAGAACAGATATGAATTTATTTATAATATAAAAAGCTTTATTAAGAAAATGACAACAAACACAGCTTAATCCGAGCAACGCATCAATAATTCATATAAACATGATTTCAAACTGTACAATTAACTAGATCACATCATCATGCCTAATTAAGTTAAATCTGAAAATATAAAGCTTCTAACAATGCATGCAGCCAGTATCCCATTGAACTAGACTAAATGTAACAGTTAATATTTAATAGTTTTAAGTTAACTCAATAAAAACAACAACAAAGACCAGGCATTATTCCACCATTAAATATTCAGCATATTGTTGTGTCATTTTTTTTTTAATTATAATGTAGGGAATTATAAGATGCGTACTAGTCGTGTGGAATTGATTTCCAGTGTTCCAACATAGTAGATTCCATGTTTCGAATCCACCAAGTTTCAGTACTATTTATGGTAGCTGGTGGAATAGATATGAGTTTAGAATTAGATGGGTTATACAATATACATTTCAGACTTTGTGACACAGACTGGTCAGATTAAATTTTTTGCCTTTGACTGGCCCTGGAGCTTTAAAGACACTATCATCTTTTATGTTTTCACCGTCACATAACTTCCGCCCTTTTGACAAGTCTTGTGATGCTTTACTTACTTGAGTATGTGACTTTTTTAGACCATCTTAGAGAATGCCAGCCTCTTTTATTGAAGAAATTGTGTTGGCCAGTATGAAATATTTGCTGCATTTAGTTAGACATCTATTTCACATTTTCACATGTGAGACGAATAGTCCATAAAGAAGTTTCCCCACTTCATACTTATGTGGCAACATCAGGCATCCTTAATGGGATGCATGGGTAACTCCTCAACTTGACTTGTTGCATTGGTTGCTTAACCATTATTTTTCCTGTTCATCTGTAAATTGATTTGTATTTAATACTTTTCATATTTCATTATTTCTTTAGGTGGAATAGTGGTAAATGCCTTAGAAAGTTCAAGCAAAATAACACACGTGAACAGCCTTTCTTCAAATGCTGCTATGCTGCTACTACTAACTCAAACAATGACCCAAGATTCAAAAGTCAAGATCTCTCCTTGAGAAACTGATGTCATTTTGTAATTAAAAGAAAATTAAAAGAAATTGGTTTCTTGTATCATTTTGGATCATCATCATCATCACCCCTTCTTTCCCATGTTCTACATGGGGTCTGGGTGTTGTCATCTATCTATTCTATGCCACTCATACCTTCTTTGATACTCATGCCTGACTGTCACAGATCTTGTCTCATGCAATTCATCCAGCTCTTGGCTGGATGCCCTTGTTTCCTCTTACCTTCTTTCTGTCTGTCCCAAATCTTCTTCACCAGGTTGTCTTCTGCTTTTCTGCACATGTGCATGAACATTTTGAAACTTTTTCCATAAACCACTCAACAACCTTCACTCCAACCCCCCCCCCCAAAAAAAAAAAATTCTGGCAAACAGTTAATAAGCTGCTACAAAACACACAAAACAATAGTTGAAAAGTTTTGTGTTTCTTTTATTTAATAAGCTGCTATATGCTGGGAGTCCATTATCTCCAAACCCTTGTCCTAATAACTCCTCCACTGATACTGCTACCTTCCTTAATTTCTTCTTCATTGACACTATCCGTAACCTTACCAAGAATGACTATCTCCCACCCCATATTCCCTACTCCCACTCTATCATCCATTTGTTCTCTTAAATAAACCTATCCCCACAGCCTATATTAAATCCCTTCTTTGCAAACTTAAAACATCCTCTCCATTAGTAGACAATCTACCTCTGCAATTCTTAAAAACTGCTGCTAATTGTATCACTTTCCCCATTTCCATATTGCTCAATAGATTCATTAAGGGAAACACCGTGCCTAATATCTGAAAAAATTCTACTTCATAGCCATACATAAAGGCAGCAACTCAACTGACCCCTATCATTTCAGACCAGTTGCCAACTTATCCCCCTGTCAAAAATTTTCAAAAAAATGCATTCACAAACAGCTTCTTGATCACCTACTCTCACATCCACACAGCATGGCTTTCTTCCAAGACACAGTACTTCTACTACTCTGACATCCTTGATAAATGCTATCACCACTTCTTTTGACAACAATAAGCTAGTCTGCTGTTTGTTTCTTGATCTCTCCATAGCCTTCGACACTGTATCCCATAGACTATTTCTATCCAAACTAACGTCACTAAACCTCTCTAACTGCACTATCTTGGTTCTCTAGCTACATCTCCAACAGATTTCAGGCAGTGAAGTGGCAATCCAACTTCTCTCCCTTCCTACCTGTTCAAACAGGGGTACCCCGAGATTCCATCCTGGGACCTCTACTTTTTAACATCTTTATCAATGACCTTCCCTCCTCATGTCCATTCTCTACCATTATTCAATATACAGCTGACACTACTATCATCTCCTGCTCTGATAACATCACTCACCTCCATATCCTCACCCAAGAGTCCCTTCACAAAGTTGAAAGATGGCTAAATTCCAACCAACTGTTACTGAACCCAAAGAAAACCAAACTACTCCTATTCCTCTCTAACATCACAAAGCCACCTTTGGTGTCTCCTATCTCAACAACACAATCATCTCTACTGAACTTCACACTAAATGTCTAGGTGTTATTTTCGATGAAAAAGTAAAGTCCGATGTCCACACTCAGCAATGCATTAAAGAGACACATCAAAGCTGGGCCTGCTATACAGACATAAAAACTTCCTCACTAATGCTTCGCTACTCTCCCTTGCACAAGCTTTCCTACTCTCCACTCTTCTCTATGCAGCTTCTATACTCACAAATCTCCAATCCAATATTCCGTCCAAACTAAATCTTACCTATAATAAACCTGTAAGATTTGCCTCCAACCAGCCTTATTGTACTTACCACTGCATTATACTAAAAAGCCCTGTAGTGGCTGGAATTTCATCACCAAATTCTACTAGCCCAGCTTCTCATGGCACATTCTGTCTTATACAAACCCTCCTCATGCCCCTCTTTCTCTACACTTATCAGGCCATACACTCCCACACATGCTCTCTGTAGCTCTAAACAGTACCTACTGCAAGTCTATAAGCCCAATAAAAATATTGGAAAACTCCTCTACAGCTACTCTGTAGCAACTGCTTGGAATAAACTACCACTATGTGTCAGATCTATCATCAATCCTTAGTCTATTAAAATAACTCTGAAAGATACCCTCTACAACTCTTGGTCTTGCTTATGTAATGACCCAACTTAATTTAACTTTTCATCTTCTATAATTGCTTCCTTTTTGACCCAAATTAATTATATCCTCCATGTTATATAATCTTGATGCCTTTCTCCCATCCCTGCTGCCTCTTCATATTATGCCTAACATTCTGTTGTACTCTCAGCTTCCTTGAACCTTTGTCTGTTCTCTAGCCTTTCTCATCCGATTTACCCTCTATATATGTTATATAATCATAAATCTTCCACTTCTTTTACTGCTCTTACTGCTTCGCTTACTGCTTCCACTGGCTCGTGACCTCCTATGTTACTTTTTTTCCCTTGTTTGTTACAGACTGTACTCTATTATATTGTATATATTATACACTCTTAGCATGCCATAAATGTCTGTTTTCTCTAACATTTTTGTACTTTTTACTATTTATGTTTAGTTTAGAAATAACTTGCTCTTTTGTAATAATTTCCCATGTTGTTACTTTTGTTTCTTGTAATACTGGAGCGTTTCTCCTCAGGCCTCCACCAAAAAAGGGTTACTACCCAGTCAGATTAACCAACTTAACAAATGTCGAATAAATAAATAATGTAGTCCATCACCAGTAGGAGCAGCACTGAGCTCAGAGATGAACTCTGATGCATACCAATGTTTCTGGGACTTTTGAACCACCCCAGGACTGCCCACATCAGCTTTCTTTGGACCTCTGGATATATTTCTCCAAGTCTAGGAATGCCCAGTTGAACTCTTTCCTCATCTCTAGCTTCTTCTCAATTATCTGTCTTACTGAAAACATCGGGTCAGTTTTTTCAGCATCCTGATCCGAAGCCAAACTACACATCTCTTATAATTTTGGATATGATCCATTATAAATTATCCATAATTTTACTTAGAATGGGAAGACTAGTGCCTCTTCAATAGCTCGGGGATGATGCAACTCCAGCTTTTTGAATTCATACCACTATTGCCTATTGCTGTAGATTAGGGAAATGACCACATGCTAACATTTTATTTAATATTATAGATCAGTGTTTAGTTAGGATTTCTTTGATTCTGTAAAAAACCCACAAGTTTTATCGACTTGCCTCATACAGTTTGAGCTTTTTATTTTACCTACAAAAACACATAGTGAACATATATGTAGTTGTATGGATGATGTATTTCCTTGTCTTTATAGTACTCATTTATTTATTTACATTTGTTTACTGGGAAATTCCAACTGGATGCAGGTCCTTTTTCTGCAGATGCCCAGGGAGAAAAGCTCCACATCATGTACATGATAAATAGAGATACAAAGTTGCTGCAATAGTAAACAACATTACAGGTTGTTGGCTTTAATACAATAACAAGATATTGATTATCAACAGTATATACAGTAAATGTTGCAAGTTAAGATCGTTTCTTGTCATTTATAATATTAGTAATAAAGTTATCAGACAAGATTTTAAAGTATGCAAAGAATACTAGCTAATTCTGACTGTGGTTAGTGGTGGCGGTAGTATAGTTGGGTTAAGAGTCTAGGTGGGGGGAGTTAAGGGTGGGGGTGTTAGTCTGGATTAGAAAAAGGACAAAGCCAGTGCAAATTTAAGTGGAATTTGAGCGCAGTCTTGAAAAGGCTGCTGGAAGGTAAAGTAGTTATAGAGGGTGGAAGGTTGTTCCAAAGTTTAGATATGGTACATGAAAGTATGGCTTCTCTAACAAATGCTTTTGTATATTGTGAAGATCACTCCAAATATTTTTCAAAAATACATCAAGAATGCCCTACAATAGGATAATTTTCTCATTGTTTATTGATGACATTACAGTATGAATTTACCTTTTCATTTTTCTGGTGTAATTAAAGAATATTGTTGATTTGGACTTCTGAGATAAAGCTGAGGTCATAGTTAGAGCTAGAAGATTTAACAAAAAAGTAATGGTGTGCTTTATTTAATCTGGACTTTGTTATCTGGATAAAACTTAAATAGTATCTCTTTTTCCCACAATGCATCTTAATATTTTTGTTTTATTTTAATTCACGTATATATTTATGTCTTAGATGTAGGTTTTTACGAATGTAGATAGCAATATAAAATACTTTCATATTACTCTGAACAAATTTATTTGTGGCATTAAGGATGAAATCCCAGCTTCTTAAGTTAAGAAAAGATGATCTATTTCTGAGTGAATTTGATGTTAATACTAGACTACGAATAATTATGTTAATTACAGAGCATATATCCTTTAATGAGCAGCAGTATGATTTTAGGTTTTTCAGGATGATGTTGAAGATACTGATATTTGTATTTGAATGTCATATAATTTGTTGCAAATTGTTTTGTTTAACATAGTCAATACTTTGGAAAATGTATTTGATACTGGGTGGTTTACACACTACCGTACATTCCATTAAACTTTCCCATAAGAACTGCATTTCTATTAGTGTAAAAATGTACAGTTCAGTCAGGAAATCCTCAAGCATTATTTGGGACACAGAAAATGGACAGTAATTCATATATTATTATTATTATTATTATTTGCAGCTACATTTATATTATTTATTTACTTATTTTATATGAGCAATTTTGAGTGCTGATTTGTTTTTCTTGGTGTCTCTACTGATCTACAAACACTGAAACACAATTACCTATCCTATTGGATCTACAACAATGAGTTGATGAATATCCTGGAATATGTGATGATATGCATTTGAATCATTATTAAACCAGTACCAGTTATTTGTACAGATATCAAGTCTTTCAGCCATAGTAAAGCTAAATTAGTGGTCAAATACAGTTATGAACAATGCCCTCACAATGCCCTCACTTCCTTTTCCATCTCTTTTGCCATCACTTCCTCTCCTCTGGTTGATATGTCTCACAACGGTTGCTGTGGTCAATTTCAGCACATTGCATTTGCTTGTACTGAACCCCATCTACCATCCATTTGTTCAGCCTTTCCAAATTGTTCCCTAGACTCTTTTGCCCTGTGCTATATTCCCTCAGATATGTCTGAGACAAATACACTGAAGAGAACTAGGCCCAGTTCAGATGCCTGACAGTATAACACTAATCACTTTCATAATTTCAAACATTGTCCATCTCACCTAAGCCCACTATGTCCTACAGCTTCCATGCAATGATCCAATTCTTTAGTTTTGGTCTTTTCACCAACCCTTAAGTTTTCTTATCAGCCCACTGTGTAAGCCTGTACCAACATCCTTCCTGAAATCCAAATTGTCTATATGTACTCAGATTTCCGTTTCAAGTTCACCTGTATTCAAGAGAAAAAAATGGATCCAGTGTAACTGACAGCTCTTTCTGGCCATGAGCCCTTGATGGTTAATGATCTGTGGATTGTTGACTTGTAGAAATCAAATAGAAAATATATCTACTAGGGAAGCACACCAATCATATTGTTGAAAAGGGAAAGGATTTCGTCAGTCTGTGCTTTCGGTTTAAAGCTGTTTTGGAGAAGTAGAGTCGAGTCAGGTAAGTATAATTCGATAAGGTATCAATTTGATGGGTCAAAGCAGACCCAAATATATATATATATATGTATATATATGTATATATATACATATATATATATATATATATATATATATATATATATATATATATATATATATATATATATATATATATATACATATACATATATATATATATATATATATATATATATATATATATATGTGTGTGTGTGTGTGTGTGTGTATATATATATATATATATATATACACACACACACACACGCACGCACGCACGCACGCACGCACGCACGCACGCACACACACACACACACACACACACACACACACACACACATTCAAAATGAATGCCTTTTTATGTAAGGATGACAACTACAAAACTTAGCAAGACAGTTGAACAGCATATTTAGTTATTCAAACTAAAACTGTCAGTAGGGCACTGTATAGACCTTTAAGAGATAATGTTGAATATAATGCATTTTATTTTAACATTTTAGAACAGGTATCACCTGATTTGGGAGGAGGAGATTTTAAAAATAGTACAAATAAGGGAAACGTTATGGCAACTGAGATCCAATGCTAATATGTTTCCAGGGCTGAATGACATCAATTAAAGATGTTTTTCAAGGCTAGAAGACTGACAAAATGTGATTTGAGATAATGATTTTGTATTTTTACATTTTACATTTTATATAAATTGTGTATATGTTTTGCTGAATATGTCAGTTGGTATCACATAACTGATCACATGCAGGCTTCTAATATATATATATACTGAGTGTCAGTACAAGCGGCTTACATTCTGATGAAGTACTGGATGACATGAGTGTTGTCCTTCCCTAGTCATGCAGTGGATGTTTTTTTTTTTGTTTGTTTGATCCACACAAGTGAATCAAATGCTGCCATCCTTCCATTCAGGACTGTTTCTATGATGTTTGTGACCCATATTTTTCGTACCCACCCCCTTTATAATTGTAAAGTATTTGCCATATTCCAGTCCTCTGGCATTTTGGCAGTAGCTAATGATCTGTTGATTTCTTTAGGGGGATTTATTTTTTTTCACCCCATTTGTTTCACACTATGGCACTCCTACCACACTGACTGACATCCAACTCCAGCCTCTCTTAACACCCCTAGACTTACTCCAATAACACCCATCCTGCCTGCTCCTTCATCAGAGTCTGGAGACATTCATTGAATCTGGGTTGCTTGGAACATAGTTAGAGATTTATCCCTTAGTGGTACTGATGCATCTTTCAAGATGGCTTATGACATGCTTGTCAGGTTTCTAGGATCTCTAGAAGGCAGCCCATCTGGTGATTTGCTTTATCACCCCTAATGGCAGCCAGTCTCCTGTGAACCTCCTACCTCCCAATCCATATTTTTATCCACTGTTTTCTTCAGTTTGTCCATCCACCCTCTTACTATAGTACAATCTAGTTTTTTTTGTAAAAATGGAAGAAAGTATTCATTCAGTACCTCTGTTTTTCCCAGTCTTATATAGTCTGTCTCCAATCTTTACTCAACCTAGGTGTTTCTGTTCCTTCCTTTCTTCCTCCCTTCTTTCAGATATGTATGTAGAAACACAATTACCTTCTTAATCTCTTCTGCTAATCCCATTCCAATTTAGCTATTGCTGTCCTCCCCATCCTTGTTGTCTTTTTTCTAGCCTTCCAGCACTGTTCCCCTTCCACTTCCCCACCCATCCTTTTAACCGCTTGTAGACCTCATCCTTTATCCTTATTGCCTCACATTCCTGTGTAACCACATTGCCCTTCTTCCATATTTGCATTTGTACCATTCTTATACCATTATACTTATCCTTAAGTGCTCTCTGAACAATTCATATGACCGACTCCTACAATTTTCTCCCAGTTTACTAACTCTTTTTTAACTCTCTCCCTAAAGCACAGCAAAATGCATTCTTCTAAGATCTCATACTATCATCTTTGTTTTTTTATTTTTACCTTCTCCTCCTCTCTAAACCATACAGTGACATGGTCAATGTTATCTGATGGTGCCTTGATGTGGATTGCATCATACCTTCTATGTTGGTTAAGACCATGTCCAGTTTTATACACTTTCTGTTGCAGAGCTACAGCAGTTTCCTGCATGCCTATGGCCCAGATCTCCCAGTCTGCCCATAGAGGATTCAGATTACTCACTTCCTGCTACACCACTCCTTTGTTCTGTTTTTAACTCATTCATCCTCATCTTCCTCTCTTTTTATGCCTGGTGGATGGTACACTGTATCAACCTACTAGCTTTCCTCCCTTCCTTTACTTTAAATGATAAAGTACATAAACCTTACCCTAGCTGCATTTTTGGACCCTTTTTCTGGTCTGTTGTATTTCCTTCTTGCTGACAATACATCTGGTGCTCTTTATTATGTGGATGTCTACGCTCCCTTTTCTGTCATTCTAGAAAAGTTTATTTCCAGGTATTTTCATACCTCAACCATCTTATCATTGGCAGGTTTCTATGATGACAACAATGTCTACCATCAGTTTCCTTCATTTCTCTAGCTCCTCCACTTTCTCAAAGAGATCCTTGTATTACAGAATTCGATTAACCACACATAAAGTTCTAATTGTGTGTTTGCTCCTCTTCTATGTTCTACGCATCTCTTTAGTTTATGTATACTGCCTATATACTTACCCCCTTTCCACTTCTGTCACTGTCATTTCCCTTTCTATCTTAGATTAAAAGCACAGTCACTGAGGTGTTCCTTTCCAACCCAGCATTAAGTACCAGTGTCTGTTTTGGGTTTATGTATTTGTTTATTTATTTGTTTACTTGGAAAGTCCACTGAGAATTAAAACCCCTTCTCAGCACAGACCCAGGGTAAAATATTTCATGGTTACATACACAAAGATGTTATGTCAATGCGCCAATCAAATATTAAAACAAAATCATGTATAAGGTTATAATTGGGACACATCACGAGTTCAACAATCAAGTAACTGCACTGTGCAATACACGTAGATTAAACTGAATGTTTTATAAAAATTATACAAACACAGTTATGGAGGTACCACTCTACAAAATATGTTAAAGTGAAGTTTTATACAAAATTAATAGACGGTTTTTGTGGTTTTGCTCTAAAATTCCCATAATTTAAAAGAATGTTGATACAAAGATACTATTTGAGATTGTTAGGCACTGAAGTAGGAAGTGGTAATAATTACTGGGCACCCAGGTTGGGCTGATACAAATATGAAAGAATGAAGAGAGAGAGAGAGTGTGTGATATATTGTTGTGTTGTGCAGAGGGAGCCATGAATAAGGATAATGAAGAAGTTTAGTGTGAGACTTGATAGAGATGAAATTGTGTGAGTGATAGCTTAGTAAGGAATATATAGTAGAAGATATGCAGGGTGAAGTATGTGGTGGACAGAGAGATATGTGTTTGGGATAAGAAGTAGATGGACACCTTCAGAAGGTTGGTGGTATGTTAGGGGAGCATTCTGATGCTGGGTAGTTTAGAAGAAGTGAGTCGCCACAGAAAGTGTGCCATAATTGGTAGTAGCAGTGTGCTATTATGGGGCCGAGGTGGAAGGAGAGGGAGGAACTAGTTAAGTAACTCAGAGCAGTAACATTGACATGTGTCATAAAGGAAGGATTTTGCATTCTGCTTGATGGTTACTGGTATATTAATTTGATGGAGGGAGGTTGGGAGAGAATTCTGCACTTTTGCCATTGGCCAGCATATAGTGAGTCTCCATGAGAGTTGTGTGAAGATGTGACATTTGTCAGACATTTTGCAAATAAATGGAAAGGATGAGAAGTCATATAACAGTGCAGTAGACCACTAGGAGAGGTGCAAGTTTAAATATTGTGTTGAATTTTTGTGATGTTTGTGATGATCCACTTAAACATGGGGCAGTAACTAAGGAGCCTCAGTCCTCACCACTGTCTCCAGTAAGGGAGTCTCACTGAAATCAGGGATAAAAATACACAGTTTCCCCTAAGAGTACACCAGGAACAGGCTCCAAACCTGGGACTGGACTATATGCTTCACTCCAGGTCCCCAAATGAGTCTTCACACTAACCACTGCAGAGAACTGTGTCCTGGCTCTACATATTTGACACACTACCTCTTAAATATTCAGACATAGACACTCTTAGGAAAGACTAGCACAGATTTCCCTGCTATGTCCTCTTTCTCAAGTTACAAGGTAACAACTGCCACCAATCAAATACCACAATACCCTTTAAAAGGGCTGTTCAATTCTATTGGGTAAAATAAATATTGCTATAAATGGTAGCATGTAATCCAAGCAGTAAGGCTTTTTGGAGTGGCCCTGGTGTTATCATAATAAGCATAAACACTCTCAGGTTACTAAAAGTATTTTCTAAATAACCAGGCACAATAAAGGTAGTAAAACATTTCATAATAAATAAAATGATTTAAAACAGGTATACAGTGAATAACTGATTCTAATAAACCACAGAGTTTCACACACAGGAATTATGAAAATAACACTGTGGGATAGATTTCACACTAGCTGTAGAAAAACTCTAACTATCTAACTATAGTTCCCTAACTATATCAAGATTAATTGTCCCTGTCTAATCTAATTAACTCAGCAAGGCAAGATGATACTCTTACTTCTGCCAGGCAAGATGAGAATTTATGCCCACTCTTCAGGCTGTAGCCTGGTCCTCCGTGATGGGAATAATAACTCCTATTATTATTGCTGAACAGCTCTGGAAAACAAACTAAGTGATAACTACTGATCTGGAAAACAACAACTGACAACCGAGCAACAACTGAACAAATACAACTACTGAACTTTAACTGACTCAGAACCTGCTTTTATAGCCTAATTTTTTAAGTCACATAAAGCTGTTATGAGAATTCTACTCTCTCATATCAGACCTTAAAAAGTAAAGAAAACAGCTGCTGTGGAGATTTTCTTCCTTTCAGCTTTGGCACACAATGACATCACATCTAGGTCAGCTGACTGGCATAACCTACAGTCAGAATTCTTTTTAAAAAACATGTACATTTGGTCAGCCAGAAGAACACTGTCTGATTCAAACATATTACATAAATCAAAGTAATAATTAAAAACATAAACCTATTTACATATATAGTTATGCTGGTATACATAACACAGAGCAATTTACAATTATTTACAAGTATTTACAAAACTTCTGCCAGTCATGGTTGCACAGATAACAATATCTAATATCCTCACCTTTCTATCCCCTGTGAAGACTCAAGCTAGGATTTTCAAGTGACCCTAGAAAATCATCACTTGAGAAAAAATGGGGTACACTGAAAATGTATCAAACCACAAAAATAAGTGAACTAATCTAAGAACTATAAACTATAAATTTATAATCCACCTCAGCCATTGTGTGGTATTGCTTCATTTGAAAATATATCAACCATAGCCCTTTCTGACAGCCCATCTGCATTAGCATTATTGATCACACTACAGAGTTGCACCACCATGTCATATGCCTGTAGCCCTATGCTCCACCTCAGTAAATTGGAATTTTGCTTACTGACTATGGTTTTGTTTAGCCATGTTAAAGGGTTATGGTTTGTGACCAGAGTGAATTTTCTTAACTATAGGTAAGTCTGAAGCTTTTGAAATGCCCATACTATGGCTAGGCATTCTTTCTCCACAGCTGCATAACATTCCTTCCTGGGTTGCAGCCTATGGCTAAGGTATACAATGGGTTGCTCTTCTCCTTCTGAAGAAACTTGGCTGAGTACATCCCCAACCCCATAATCTGAAGCAGCCACCTGTACAACAAATTCCTTGCTGTAATCTGAACTGGATAAAACAGGGGTCCACTCAAAGCCTTTTTTAAGCTTCTGGAATGATCTGTGGTCCACACTACTTTATCCGTCTTGTTTTTCCTTGTTAGGTCAGTAAGGGGTGCAGTTGTTGTACTATAGTTGGGCACACATTTCTTATAGTCCCCTGCTATCCCTAGGGAAGCTCTCACCTGCTTTTAGGTAATAAGGACAGGCCACACCTAAATAGCCACCACTTTGGCAGGTTCTGGCCTAATTGTACCACCCCCTACTCTATGTCCAAGGTAGGAGACCTCTGTCATACCACTTGATACTTATTAGGCTTAATGATCAACCCTGCCCTTATTAATCTACCTAAGACATCCCTTACATGTGGAAGGTGCTCTTGCCAGGAATGATTGTAAATGGCAATATCATCCAAAAAGTGAAAGCATAATCTCCTGCTCCTACTAAGATATAATCTACTAACCTCTTGAAGGTTGCCGGGGCATTCTTCATCCCAAAGAACATCCTTTTAAACTCATATAATCCAAAAGGTGTTACAAAAGCTGACCTCTCTCTAGCAATAGGAGTCAAGAGCACCTGCCAGCATCCCTTGGTCAGATCAATAATGGTCAGATACTTAGCCTCACCTAAAGTTCTAAAGCTTTGTCTGTTCTAGGCATGGGGTATACATCTGGCTCTGTATAAATGTTTAACTATCTGTAGTCTACGCAGAATCTTACACTACCATCTTTCTTTGGTACCAATACTACTGGGGAAGCCCAAGGGCTACTGGATACCTGGATTACCCCCAGCTCCAACATCTCCTTTATCTCTTCCTTCCAACTCTGTTTGACTCACTCAGGCACCTTATAAGGAGCCTGCTTGATAGGTATTTGGGGTGCCATATCCTCATGGTGCTGCACTAGGTGAGTACACCCTGGTTTCCTGGTGAACATGCCCCAAATCCTGTAATACTGATTGTATTTATATAACCAGAATTGGGGATAGCCACTGTGATATTGCTACCTCTCTCACAGGAGTGTATGTCCAAGTGTCACCGAGAAGGTCAGTCACCAGATCCCCCTCAGACGCCTGCTGCCATCCACTGTGAATACTTAGCTCCAGGGCCTCCCTATCATGATAAGGTTTCATCATGTTAACATGGTACATCTTATGTCCCTGCCTCCTGCCTACTAAGTATACCATGTAGTTAACATCAACAAGTTTCCTTACCACTTTGAAGGGTACCTCCCAAGCTTCATACAGCTTATTGTGTTTGGAATGAGAACCATAAGCTGTTACACCACAGTATACTCTCGGGCATGAGCATTCCTGTCATACCAAACCTTTTTTTCTGTTGTTGAGCTACTGCTAGGTTCTCCTGGGAAAACCCATGAGCACTCTAAGCCTTTTCCTGAAGTTTATGACACATACCACAACAGACTCCTTGTCAGATTCATACTCACCCTCCCACTCATCATGAATCAAATTTAAAGACCTCCCATCCTCTGCCCATAGAGCAACTCACAACTCAAAGAGTGAAAAGCCTGTAGATTCTTGAGGTACGTCTCTGTAGGCAAATAATAAATGGGGCAAATAGTCATCCAACTCCCTTTTAAACTGGTCTGCAAATGACCGTAGCATAGTGTTTAATGCAGAGTTTAACCTCTCCATGAGATTATTAGTCTGGGGGTGGTAGAGGGTGGTTTTTAGATGATTCACCCCAAAATGCTTCCACAGACAAGCCAGCAGGTCTGACATAAAGTTGGCACCTTGGTGAGTCAGTATCTCCCTTGGAAAATCTGCCCTGCTGAAAATTTCTAACAAGGCATTTGCCACTTCCTCTGCCTTGATGGAGGACAGAACCACCACCTCAAAGTATCTGGTAGCATAATCCAGCAACACCAAGATATACTTCTTCCCTGTAAAACTTGGAGTACTCGAAAGCCCTACAATATGCATGGCTACCCTCTGAAAAGGCTTTTCAGTCACAGGCAAAGGCATCAACAGAGCCTTGATCTTGTCTCCTGCCTTGCCTCCCTTTTGGCACTGCTCACAGGTATTACAGTACCTCTTTACATCCTTTGCAATCCCAGGCCAATAAGCATTTTGCATAGTGCATCTCTTAGTACTCTTTATGCCTATATGGCCTACAAAAAGAATATCATTGGCTATGGCTAGAAGTGCTAGATGGTAGGCTCTGGACCTCACCCTCCAGACCTTCCTCAGGGGTCCACTCTCTGTACAATAACCCTTTGTTCCAGTATACAAACTCCCTACTTCCTTGAACATCAGATGCCTCCTTAGCTACCTCTCTCAAGCCTCATAATGTAGGTCTGTAAGTTGTGCCTGTCTCAACTCTACTTTTGTGACCCTGCCCAGCTCCCCTTCCACAGTAAGCCCAGTATCCTCTGTCAGCAGTGCCTCACTGTAAGCCTGAATACCACTACTCACCTCTGTCCTTGCAATCACCATGTCCATGGTAACACCAGTACCTACCAGCAACTGTGGTACACCTTCAAGCTTACTGCTACAAGGTAGCTTCCTCACTGAAGTAGCCACATTACCAGTTCCAGCTTTAGGCATAGGATCTGTCTGGGTCTTCTGAAGGCTACCAGATGTACGTGCCTCTATCCATGCTTGACCTCATGTCACTGCATGCACACAAGGTACTACACTATCAAAATAATTCCCTATTAAGACATCTGTAGGGATATCCTGAAACACGCCTACCTGCTTGTTCCATTTTCACCCTCCCAGTCAAGACAAACCCTGGTTAAAGGCATTTGGAATGGGGTCCCAATGGTGTGAACTGCCCAGTCAACTACTGCTCTTCCTTAACCACCACAGCCCTCACAATGGTTATACCAGAAGCTGTGTGTCTCTTAGTAGTGGCCTTTCTTCCATCCACTAAGATAGGATACAAATTGTGATGATAATTTGGCACCTCTGTTGTTTCTAGACAACTTACCACTGGCATTATGTCAATCTCAATTGCTGGTTCCCTCACCTTTTGTTTCTTAACTTGCTTCAATTGACATTTGAATGGTACATGGCCCATCTGATTACTTTTGAAACATCTAATCCCTGATCCTGACTGTGTGCTTGAGCTAGTAAAGGCTTGCCCTATTACTAGTGAACTCTGTTGGAGTGGTGTAGGCTGCCCTCCACGGGTTCCCTTATGTCAATGTGCAGCACTGTGTATCCTTTTCTTATGCAGTGGTGCCCTGCTTACCAAGTAGACATCCCATTTTCTTCCCAACGCATTTGCAGAGTTACAATTTTGGTCTGCCAACCAGATCCTCATGTCCTCAGACAAAGATCTGGGAGCTTGTTCCCTCACCAAAAGATCTGCCAATCCTTCAGAAATGGTGACCTGACATCCACTCACCCACCTGTGAAAGTAAGTACTTAAATCAGCAATGTAATCACATACACTTTCATCTGCCTTGCATCTATATTCACAAAACATTTTTTCTATACATTTCAGAAGCTAATTTAAAACAATCCAGTAAACATTGTTTTTTACATGATGTAATTCAAACAATAAATATCAGACAGTTTAGCAATTGCATTAACAGCTCTACCATGGAGTAAGAAGGTCAGGACTCATACCCAGAGCCCTTGGTCAACATTATATTGTTTACATACTGTCTCAAATATATAAATAAAAATATTAAAGTCATTCCCCTCCTTGTACTGTGGAAATAGTTGACTGACCTTTATGGCTTCTGGGGTTAAGTCATTCCCTTCCTGACTACCTCCATTACCCTGTTGAAGGGTTAGAAGCTTCTTTTCATGCTTTCTCTTTCTTTAATTTTGTTCAGCTTCCATCTCCAAATGTCTCAGTTCATAATGACACTGTCTCTCTTTCTCCCTCTCCCTTTCCTCAGCCTCCAAATGTTTGGCTTCTAGTTCAAACTGATGCTGCTTCTCTTCAGCCTCCAATTCAAGTCTTTTAACTCCAGATGGATTTTTAAGTCTTCTGAGGAAAAGGTGCACTGTCTTGTCTCAGAACGCTGCTTATCCCCAATGCCAAACTGTATATCCTCTGAGCTGCTGGTCTGCTCTGTGGCTGCAACTAAGGCTGAGATCATTGCTTCCTTAGTCAGGTTTGCATGCACCAGTCCTTTGGCTGCACATGCACCTTAGCCAACTGCATCCTTGCCAGCTTGCTATAATCCTCTGCTGATGTCTTTGCTTGCTGTCTCTGACTAAACTGAGTAAAAAAAATATTAAAACTGTTAGAAATGAAACTCTGTATGTTTATCTTGTGGCTGTCAAGAGTACGCACATCAGTGACAACTACCCACAGGCTACTAAAGCTCAACTAAAATCCCACACTACTGGCATCCAATAATGTGAAGACCCCACTTAAACCTGGGGCAGTAACTAAGGAGCTGCAATCCTTACCGCTGTTTTTTGTAAGGGAGAGTCATTGAAAGCAGGGACAAAAATACACAATTTTCCCTAAGAGTATGTTGGGAACAGGTTCCATACCTGGAACCGGACTATATGCTTCACACCAGTTACCCAAATGAGTCTTCACACTACAGAGCACTGTGTCCCAATTCTAGGTATTTGACAGATTCACACATATAAACACACTTGGGAAAGACTGGCACAGATTTACCTGCTATGTCCTCTTTCCCAAATGGCAAGCTGCCACCATGCCAGGATGCCTAACTTTTTTTGCTCATGTGTTATTTTGTGAATGTGTAGATCACATTTTAGGTGTTCATTAATACTGATTCCAAGTAGTTTAGTGTGGATGACTTGGTCAATTAATGTACCTGCAGGTAATTGAAGGTTATATGAGTGGAGCAGTGTTGATATGAGTTTAGGTGTGAAGATTATAAGTTTTATTTTTCTGGGGTTTATGACTAGGTTAGCTTCCAGAAGCCCAGCTTCCACAGATATGAAGGAACTTTGAGTGTCTTTTTGAAGAACAAAGATAGAGGGAGCTGAACAGATGATGGTGGAGTAATCTGCTTACTGGATGAAAATGTAGTCGGTTAATGGAGTGGACCTATTGTTGATGAATGTATTGAAGAGAAATGGGTCGAGGATAGGTCCTTGGATGACACTGACTTGTATGGGGAGGACTGTGGAGGAGGCTTGTAGCAATTTTAAACTCTCAGTTCTATAGTGGAAGTGAGATTTGAAACATGTAATGGCTTTTAGATAAGCCTATCTTAAAGAGTCTGTGAAGCAGAAGGGTATGTGAAACAATATCAATGACTTGAGAGAAGTCAAAGAATACTGAGGAGATTAGGGAATTTCTGTTCCAAGGGTATTTACAATTCTGAGAAATAAGAGTAGAGTGGTATCTGTGCTGCAACAGGGCTGGAAACCATGTTGGCATGGTGAGTGAAGATTTTGATTGAGGAGGAAAGCTAGCAGTTTTGAGTAGATACACTTGTGTAATATTTTTAAGAGTAGTAATAGAATAGCTATGGGTTTGAATTATAAATATCCGAGGATGGGCCACCTTTGGGAGGGTGACCTAATGGTTAAGGTGTTTGCCTTTTAAACACAAGGTGCAGGGTTTGAGTCTCACAAGGGATAATTGGCTAGGCTTAAAATAGCTCGCAAGGGCAGTTTGCCTAGTTCTAACCTATGAATCTTTGTCTAATGCGAGGATGAAGAATTTTTTCACAAATTGTGGGAAATATGCTTCTGGGCTTTTTGTGTCAATTAAGACAGAGACAGGGTAAGTTAAGCTTTCAGCTGATAGTTTTAGATATTCTGTGTGGACATTATCTGGGACTGTGGTGATGGCTTTTAGTTTTTTTTTAGGTACAGTTTAATGGTGTTGGGGAGGACTGGTTTGAGGTCAGGACTATTTTCAGTATGGCATGTAGGAGCTGGAGCTTAGTCTGTGCTGTGGTTAGAGTGGAAGAGAGAGGTGGCAGTATTTATAATGTGTGTGTGTGTGTGTGTGTGTGTGTGTGTGTGTGTGTGTGTGTGTGTGTGTGTGTGTGTGTGTGTGTGTGTGTGCTAAGAACAAGCTATATTGAAGTCAAACTCAGATTCAGTAGGTAGAGCATTGGGTTGTGAGGGTTTGACTGGGTTTAAAAGTTTAAAAATGGTAGAACAGAGCAGTTTGGGCAAGTTTGTGTGATGGTTTTATTAAGCAAAGAATTAATTTTTTTGTCTGAATATATGTGGGTTTTAGCTTTATTACAGAGGGGTTGGCAATGCTGGCAGCTGTTTGTGGTTAAATTATTTTGCCAGGAGTTCCATGCATTATCTCATAGGTGCTTGAGTTGTTTGGAAGATAGAGTAAGCCAACAGGCCTGGGTAGATTACACTCTGTTGTGCCAGATATATTGTTAAAGTGGTGGACAGCTTCATTTAGTGGTAGGAGATTTACTATACTCCAGTTGTATGCTTGGATGGAAGCAAGGAACGAATCCTTGTTGAATTAATAAAGATTTCTGATAGGCTCTTAGTCTGCTGACTTACTGTGTTTGGGCAGGGAGTGAAGAACAGATATTGGATAGTGGTCACTTAGGGTATCTGATAGACCATTTGCATGACTTACGCTGGTTGGGTTATTAGTTAGTGTCCTGTCTATTATGGATGGTGACCTTTTGGATTTTTTGTGCATAGAAGTACAGTTGATTAGCTGTGTGAAGTTGAAAAGGTAGGTTGAATTGGGAGTGTTATAGAAGATCAGTTGATGCTTACATGTTGTTTAGGATGATAGTCTATAGTGGTATTTCAGAGGATAACCAGGAGACAATTTTTCCAAATATGCTACAGTTTAAGGCACTAGATGTGGTATGTAGAGAGCTTTTATGCAAATAGACTTGAAACTGTTTATTTTTATGATGGAGATCAGGATTTCTGCTTTTAAAAATAAAAGAAGGGATTTATAGTATGGAGAAAGCTGGAGATTATGTTGAAAGAGTAGTGCAATGCCACTCCCTTTTTTGTTTGCGCAACCAATGCATAGTAAGCTGTAACTAGGTGTCAAAATCTCATCAGAGGCTGTAATAGGTTTTAACCATGTCTCCATTGTGGCTGGACTGTTACACTTGTCTGATTCAATCCAGGTGTGTAGGCAGGGAATTTTATTACAAATGCTTTGAGCATTTAGCTGAAAATGTTTCATTGTATTTAGGATGGTTGATTATTTGTGTAAGGTGTTGATTGTTAGGGAGAATGTGGGGCTGGGTTTGAGTGGATGCTCCCAATGCATAAAATGAACTGAATGTTGCAGGGGAAAAAGGCTTTGAAAAATGTGTGTAGTTTAGCAATTTAGTAACAGTGGCATAGCTTGAAATGCTGTGAATGGGTATCTAAATGAAATGCTGGCACCCACTTTAGTGAGTCCTGTAATACGGAGACTGAATGGCTAAAAAATGGCCTTACATATACCAAGTTTTAGATGATCATTTCTTGGAATATTCCATTTTCTACCATGCATGGCAATTTCAGAATTAGTATATATAAATTCTGGGGAGGGGTTGACCCCACATTGGAGCATGCATGACGGGCATGCCCCCAGTGCAAAAAAGCAAACTTAAAGGAGAAGAGTGATATTTTATATTCACTTCTCCTGCAATTTTTGATCTATTGTGAGGGATGGTGTCATACTCAGTGCTACAAGTGCCAAACTGCCAACAATTTCAACGGGGAGATGATGGAATCATGGGGACAGATATTAAGGTGTTAGGAGGTGAAGGAAACTGGTATGGCAATGTTGTAGAATGTTATCAGGGTACGACTGTGAGAAAAATGGGATATCAGTAGTTGACACTGAAGTGTTTTCATAATGCCTTTTATTAAAGATTTCCCTGGTGAGGATGAATAAGGGGTTTAATTGCTGTTTTTTTTTTTTTTTATTTATTTGTTTTGCTTCCCTATATTTCTAGGGTTTCTCTATGTGTAACTATTTTATGTTAGCGTTGTCATTTTAAGCAGGCATCAGATTACATCGTCCCTTTTCTCTTTGTATAATTTTCCATAAGGTATTTTTATCTTCTGACAGCATTCCTCTTTCTATGGTAAATCTTATCATCTACATCATGCATTCCTGAGGAATGCTTGTCTCAGCTTGTTGAGCAGAAAAAGGGGTGGGGGCTGGCATGATGGTTAAGGTGTTTACAGGCACAAAGTACAAGGTTTAATCCTCACATCGGGGAATTGGCTATGCTTAAAATGGCCTCCAAGGGCAGTTAGCCTAGTACTAACCTATTAACCTATAATGTGCAATGGTAAATTATAGTGCATGATGTGGTAGCTTGAGAGCAGAGTAGAGTTAAGAAAAGTAGTATTGTAAGGGTTGCGATAACCTTTTTATTTGGATTAGAGGTTGAGATAAAATGGGTGTGAGGTGGGTGACAAGTAGGTTGGTAATGTGGCAAGTATGGGATTAAAAACTATAGGTGAAATGGGACAGGCTAACAGAATAGGCAGAAGAAAGAAGGGTTAAGTTATTAATAGGTGGACTTAGGAGGAAGTGATGTCAAAGGAGGAAGTAAATGATGTAATATGAATTTTATGTTTTGGGGTTGGGAATGGTTGGTGAGTAAAGGAGGAGTGGCTGTTTAAATATATAAATGTAGTATATATACAGAGACCAGCATCAAACCCAGGTCTATAGGATAAACCTCAATAGCACTGCATGAGCTTAGTGTTCTGCATTAAGCTTACAGACAGCTTATGATGCTGTAACAATTGATGTCAGATAACTTAGCAGTGCCGCTGTAATATTTGCTGTCAGATAACTTATAGCGCTATTGTAAGAGTCAGTGCTAGCAGTCAATGCTGCTGTAATAATCATTGTCAGACACCATATACTGCTGCTGTAGTAACTGATGTCAGACACCATACAGTGCTGCTATAATAATCACTGTCAGACCACAGTCAGTGCTGTGTAATAATCACTGTCAGACCACAATCAGTGCTGCTGTAATAACCATTGTCAGACTACTGATGTAATAATCACTGTGAGACACCATACAGTACTGCTGTAGAAATCGATGTCAGACACCATACAGTGCTGCTATAATAGTCTGTCAGACCACAATCAGTGTTGCTGTAATAATTACTGTCAGAAACCATTCAGTGCTGCTGTAATAATCACTGTCAGAATACAGTCAGTGTTGCTGTAATAATCACTGTCAGAAACCATACACTGCTGCTGTAGTATTCGATGTCAGATGCCATACAGTGCTGCTATAATAGTCACTGTCAGACCACAATCAGTGCTGCTGTAATAGTTACTGTCAGACAGCATACAGCACTGCTGTAATAACCATTGTCAGACCACGATCAGTGCTGCTGTAATAATCACTGTCAGACCACAATCAGTGCTGCTGTAATAATCACTGTCAGACTACAGTCACTGCTGATGTAATAATCACTGTCAGAAACCATACACTGCTGCTGTAGTAATCGATGTCAGACACCATACAGTGCTGCTAAAATAGTCACTGTCAGACCACAATCAGTGCTGCTGTAATAATTACTGTCAGACACCATACAGCACTGCTGTAATAATCATTGTATCAGTGCTGCTGTAATAATCATTGTCAGAACACAATCAGTGCTGCTGTAATAATCACTGTCAGACTACAGTCAGTGCTGCTGTAATAATCACTGTCAGACACCACACACTGCTGCTGTAATAATCAGTCAGACACCACACAGTGCTGCTGTGGTAATATATGTCAGACACCATACAGTGCTGATGTAATAATCACTGTCAGACCACAATCAGTGTTGCTGTAATAATCAATGTCAGACTGCAGTCAGTGGTGCTTTAATAATCACTGTCAGACTACAGTCATTGCTGCTGTAATAATTACTGTCAGAACACAATCAGTGTTGCTCTAATAATTACTGTCAGACTACAGTCAGTGTTGCAGTAATAATCACTGTCAGACTGGCTCCACAGAGTTAGGCAACAAGACACTGCTCTGCTGTATTCATCTGTGCAATCCAAGGAATCTGTTACATTCTACTAAGCATAGGTACAATTATATACTGTATTTTGCACTTTTAAACTGTATTTTTGTTATATTGCTGATTGTTTGAAACTGTTCTTGATGATTTTTTGCACGTTTTGTCTGCTGTAGCATAGACTACATTCAGACCTGCTGAAGCTGGTTCTGTTTGTTAAACTGAGCACTAAACTAGGCTATCTTTTGTTGGAGAGGGCTCACCCTGCACCCTTGTCGCAGGAGAGTGCAGTTAGTGTTCATCTGATTGAAGGTTGCTGGCAGAGGGTTCAGTTTTGAGCTTTATTATTGGTTAAATTGTTTAATTCAGTTTACTCACTGTTTTAACAGAGCTCCACAGAGTTAGGTGACCAGCCACTGCTCTCCTTTAGTCATCTGTGCAACCAAAAAAACTGCTGCATTCTGGTAACCATAAGGGTAATTCTATACTGTATTTTGCATTTTTAAACTGTATATTTGCTATATTGCCTATTTTTTAAAACTGTCCTTGCTGATTTGGTGTACATTTTGTCTGCTGTAGCATAGACTAGATTCAGACCTGCTAAATCTGGTTTTGTTTGTTAATTTTTTTAAACACCATTATTGAATTATCACTTGTGACATAGGTACATTTGCATTTATATAAAAGTAATCAAACTGTATTAACAAGTTAAAATTAACAAACGTTACACATCACATATATTGCTATATATCATATAACCTAAGCAACATTACATAAATTATTCAATTCCTGCCCCTTTTTTAAACAAGAAACATCTTTATTAAACCATCACTTACAACATAAAGCACTCATACATTTATATAAATGAAAACAAACCACATTGACACAATCCTAGTTGCAAACATTTTACACCACAAACCATACTGATACACTCCCATTTGCAAACATTATACACTTATAATATACCCAATCATTTTCACTTGAACATTACATAGCTCATTGAAGTCCTGCCTTCTTTTAAACTTCATTCCTTTCCTGAATATATTGTTCCCACAATTAAATTGAGCACTAATCCAGGCTATATTTTGTTAGAGAGCCCCCCCCCCCCTGCACCCTTGTGGCAGGAGAGTGCAGTTAGGACTCATCTGATTGAAGGTTGCTGGCAAAGGGGGTCAGTTTTGAGCTTTTTCTTTGGTTACATTTTTTAATTCAGTTTTCTCACTGTTGCTGCATAAGCCCTATGTGTGTGTGGGTTTGTGCTTGTTTATCACAGCTCCATGGAGTTAGGCAACCACTCACTGCTCTGCTGTATTCATCTCTTTACAAGTAGCACACCTCTGCACACCATCGCATGCTACTGAGCAGGAGGGTAACCACTGGTTGTTATGTATGCAAAAACTTCAGTAGATAAATTTTCCTTTATTAGCTGCTCGTGATCTGCCCAAGAAGTCCTTAAATTGTACTTAGCTGCTCAGAGAGCACCTTAGCTTTATGTTTTCTCCTTAATAAGTCCCCAAACCACCAAATCTATAATAGTCTTATACCATTTAGAAACCCCCTACTAGTATAGACCCTTTATAGAACACTCGATTAGTATAGACCCTGTTTAGAGCACCCAGTTACATCACACCATTCCATTTTATCTCCCCACTATGAAAACAGGATTTAACTTAGGATTATGGATGGCCAGTTTCCCTCCATTTTGCATACCAGCCGTATTCACATTAGTATCCTGAGGCAGTGTAGCAACTGATTCATGTACACTGACATTCCTCTACTCCTAAATCACCCGAGTACAGTTTGTGAGAGATGCATCTACACTAAGAATCTGGAATCCTTGCTCTCCTGTGCACAGAACAGGAACACTGAACAGGTTGCCAGCTCACATACTACACCTCCAACATAAACCAAGAACTCAACACGTGTCTTCCTGAAATAAAAAAAAAAGTACTTAATTTTTATTATTAGCTCAAAGGGTCACATATCCAAAACCAATCAACCTGCAAATATGAACTGAGAATTGCTACACTTAATGTAGGTTCACTGACAGGACAAAGCTTGGAAGTGAATGACATGATGATACCGAGGAGGCTGGACATTCTGTGTATCCAAGAGACAAGATGGAAGGGCAGTGCAGCAAAGCCTATTGGTCTGGGATCCAGAGTCTACTACTTAGGAGGGGGACAGGCTAGAAATGGTGTGGGAATTGTGGTAAGAGAGAGGCTTCAGAAGGTAGTGACGGGTATCACTAGAATAAATAACAGACTCATGGCAATCAGACTCCAGAGTAATGATAGGGCAGTATTCATAATCTCAGCCTATGCCCCACAGCAGGATTGTGATAGTGAGGAAAAGACTGCATTCAGACAGCAGTTGCAGAACCTACTAGATAAAGTGGGAGAACATGAATTGGTGTTAATGGGTGACTTGAATGTGCATATCGGGACAGACAGAACAGGATATGAAGACTGCCTGGGTCCACATGGGTAGGGCAAAAGGAATAAAGAAGGAGAAACCATTCTAAACTTCTGGCTGGCAAATTGCTTGATAGTAGCCAGCACATGGTTCAGAAAGAGAGACAGTCACAAGATCACATACAAGAGTAGCCAACACACAACTCAGATAGACTTCCTCCTAGTAAGGAAAAGGTACCGGGGTAGAATCCAAGATTGCAAAATCATCCCCAGTGAAACAGTTGGCCCACAGTATAAACCACTGGTTGCCGCAATCAGCTGCAAGCAGTGGTCAGGGAAGGCTCTAAGGTCAACAGAGACCAGGCTGAAGACCTGGAAGTTGACTGGAGAGAAAGTACAACAGTTCAAGGAATTACTTAGGGCTCTAGCACACCAAGTAGAGGAGGAAATAGATGGAGTTGAAGAAGAAGAAGAATGGCAGCTCCTCAAAACAGTATGTGTTAGGACTACAGAAGAGATATGTGACCGAGCCAGGTATGGGAATAATGTGCATAAGGAAAGCTGGTGGTGGAATGCAGAAGTCCAGGAAGTGATCAAAGGAATGAAGGAGTGCAGTAAAAAATGAGAGACAGAAAAGACTGACCAGGCTAGGAAGGAATACTGGTTGTCTAACAAAGAAGCTAAGAAAGGAGTTGCAATAGCAAAGAATAGGGCATCGGATGCACTCTACCAGCTTCTGAAAAGTGACTCAGTAGGTGGTACAAAGAAACTATATCAGGTTGCAAGACAAAGACAGAAAGACAAAGAAGATAGTCAGATGCCTTTCCAAGTCAGGGAAAGAAGCAGGCTCAGATGAGGTCATAGCAGATATAATAAAGATGCTGGGTGAGATAGGGGAGAAATGTCTCATAAGGGTACTCATAGCAGAGTGGAGAGAAAGGCATATCCCAGATGACTAGAGAATAAGCATACTCGTGCCAGTGTACAAGAACAAAGGGGACATCCACATCTGTGGGCAGTACAGAGGCATCAAACTCCTATCACATTGCATGAAAGTTCTGGAGATGATGACTGATAAACAGATACACAGAGTAGTAGAATGTAAGATGGGAGATGAGCAGTTCAGATTCAGATCAGGATGCAGCAGAACTGACCCAATGTTTATAGTGATACAGATAGCTGAGAAGAAGGTACTTAGAGGAAAGAGTCCAACTGGGCATTCCTAGACTTAGAGAAGCATATGACAAGATCCCAAGAAAGCTGATCTGGACAATACTGTGGTGTTTCAAAGTCCCAGAAACATTGGTAGAATTAATGCAGGCTATGTACAAGGGCCTAATGACTCAAGTACAAAGTGTTCAGCCTCACAGAGGAGTTCCCAGTGGAAGTGGGTGTACCCCAGGTTCAGAAATGAGACCATTGATGTTCATACTGGTGATGGCCTACATTAGCAAACAGGTTGGAGGGGACAAATCAACAAAGTTACTGTATGCAGATGATGTGACATTACAGGCAGACTCTGAGCAAGAACTTCATCAAAGGATAGGGGAATGGAATGCAAAACTGAAGGCACATGGGATGAAACTAAGCACATATAAGACAGTGGTAATGGCAGCAAATTGGGGAACTCAAAAAGAAGCAGAGAATTGAGATAGACGGGAAGATATTGGAACAGGTATATAGCTTTAAGTATCTGGGAGGGGTGGTTGAGGAGAAAGAAAGTCTGAATGAATAGATCAAAGCTAGAATCAGAAGGCCTGCAGCCAACTGGAATAGAATCTGGGGTAAAGTCTATGATAGAAGAATGCCAAAGAAACTGAAAAGTAAGGCGTACAAAACAGTGGTGTGACCATTACTAATGTATGGTACAGAAATCTGGGTAGGAAAAGCAGAGCAGATGAAGAAGCTAGAGGTGATGGAAATGAAGTGCCTGAGAAGGGTTGCAGTATGAACACTTTGGGACATCAGAAGAAATGAGGACATAAGAGCAGAAGCCAAATAAGCTCCAATTGCAGAAAAGCTCAAAAAGAATGGATTACAGTGGTTCAGACACATGTGCAGAAAAACAGAAGACAATCTGGTGAAGAAGATTTGGGACAGACAGGAAGAAGGTAAGAGGAAATGAGGATGTCCAGCAAAGAGGTGGATGGATTGTGTGAAAGATCTGTGACAGTCAGGCATGACTGTTGAAGAAGACAAGAGTGTGGCATTGAATTGAGAGAGACAGTGGCAGTAAACACGATACCCTGACCCCATGTAGAAAATGGGAAAAAGAGGCCTGTGCAGAGCTCATTGTTAATGGAGCCACTTACACTGAGCCAGCAGATATAGCAAACCTACAGAATGACAATTTCATCTCCAGCTTTACCCCTCTCTCCCCCTCAACTTTCCCTCAGGCAATACTGTCAAATATAACTCCCCTTACTATCACTAGAAAACAGGTCCTTAATGCTCACTCTATGACCAAAAACATTGAATTAATGGCCCCAGAAAATATCCTAGGCTGCCTTCTAAATAGCACAAAACATGGCTTATCAGGCTGTCTGGGATTGCTATTTAACTGTGCCATCCAAACAGGCTTCATTCCTTATGAAAGGAGAACAGCAACAGACATCCCTGTGAACAAAGGTGGAACATTTACAGGCCCTGGAAACTACAGACCCATAAGTATCACAAGTCTTATATGCAAAGCCATGAGAAGAATTGTCAAGGAAATGATCAGTAATGACACTGGAAACTTCCAGATATTGGAATCAACCCAAATTGTTTTTGTCAAGGGCAGGTCATACCTACTAAACCTGGTAGACTTCTTTAAGAAGATCACCAAAGCAATGAATTAAGGCAAAACAGTTCACACTGCCTACCTTGACCTGACCAAGGCATTTGACACAATAGCTCACTTTGGCATTATTGACAAACTCAAGAGATTAAGTATAAAGCCTCATGTCACCCAGCAGATAGCCACATGGCTCATAGACAGGACCCAGGAAGTTAGAATTGGGGAGTACACCTCTACAAAGGGGTCAGTCACAAGTGGACCCCCTCAGTGATCAGTTCTGGGACTGCGCCTTTTTGACATTTACGTCTCTAAAGTTAAGGCCAATATCAATGACCTTTGCCTGGCTAAATTTGCAGATGATTGCAAGTTAGGAGCATAGAGTCCTCCATTGCATGAATGTTCCCCAAGAGGGACAGACAGAGACAAATAAATGGTGTCAGAACCATGGACTAAACCTAAATGCCAATAAATGTATAATAGTATCCTTTGAGAAGTCATTCACCCATGGTAACTATCATATTAACAACACAACCCTAAGAGATGACCCAGTAGTCAGGGGCTTGGGGACACACATAGACAGTAAACTAACCTTTGATTATCACACATCTACAGTAGTGAGAAAATCATTCTTTGTTGTGCAACTTATAAGCAAAGGTATGGCATTGAGGTTCAAGGAGGTCACTGTCCCATTGTATTTGACATTCATCATACCTATCATTAAGCACAATGCCCCCTTTGTTATGCACCTAACCAGTCAAATACAACAACTGGGATGTCCATAAAGTCTCCTCATTAAAAGAATGCAGGGCATAAGTAACATGTCCTATGCAGGCTGCCTCAAGACCCTATCCCTGTATTCTGTCTCTGACAGGATATTGAGGAGAGTTCTATGTCTGACATACAAGGCATTGTCTGACCCCACCATGATGGATCTTCTGCAAAGCAAATAGTACCAGAATTACCCATTCTAAAGACCTAAACCTTGCCTGTGATAAAAATCGGACCTGCTAGAGAGGCAGGCATGCATCCCACAGGCTACCCCTTGCCTGGAACAGGCTCCCCATCCATGTAAAACAGAGTTTTGTCATAACCCAATTCAAGTGTAAATTGGACAATAGGATGGGGAGCAGGAAATTCATCCCTGGTTAGGCACCTGCATCTAGTAGAGACAGGCAGCCTGTAAATAGTTCATCTCCTAGACCCAGATTGTAAATGTTTTATCTCCAAAGCCCCTGCTTACACTTATCAAGGGTAATAGAATTTGTCAGAGATTTGAGATACATGGCTAGGCTTAAAAAGGTGGTTGTGGTCATTAGCCTAGTACATACCTATGAATCTATGAACTTTTTACTTTATCTCATATAGGTAAGACTTCATAGACTTTTGAGGGACTCTAACCTGATTTCTATGAACAGTATGCAATCAAAGAACTATTGTACGTAGCAAAACAGGGTGGCATCTTCACAACTCCTTTTATGTTAGATTTTCAATGGCTTTCTTCCCATAAGTTTCTATAGAGGTCTTATAAAGCACGCATATATCAAAATGATCTCTCAGAGTTATAAAGCTGTATTTTTTGTCAGAGATGTAACTAACTATTATAGAATTTGGTGCTGTGCCCTGAACTGGCATTCCGCTCCATTGTAAGTTTAGGATAAAAAAAAAGTCCACTGCCATGAAGCACTACGTGCTTCATTTCTAGAAGTAAAAAGAGAAAGAAAAACTTATTTCTTTTTAAATTATAGCAAATTAGTTACTGCATTTACAAAAATCAGCTGTAACAATTTATGACACACAGAGATCACTAAGCACTTCATTTCTTAAAACCAAAACAAACAAAAAAGGTCTTCTTTCATTTAAACTGTAGCAAGCTGCTGGCTACATTTGTAGCCAGCAGATGTTACAGCTTGTGCCAAACATGGAGCGCTAAAGCATTTAAAAAAAATCCTTCCCTTTTAAACTGTAGTGAACTGCTTGCTACAATGTAGAAAGTAGCTTCTACAGCTTATGTCACATACAGAGTTCTAATCACTTCAGTTGCAGTTGTGATCATGAATGAAATACCAGCATTTGAATGCAAGTAATGTACTGCAATAAAGAACAATCGACATTTGCTGACTATGCTCACTAGTACGTTGCACCAGGGGTGGTTGCTTTCTTTCCACCATAGCTACACTACTGTTATAGTTATTGTTATTATTATTATTATTATTTTAACCGATACATACATTATTTTTAAGCATATAGATATATTATTATTTTTTTATTTTATTTCATTTTTTATTTAGCAATTCTGTTACTCTTATTGTTTATTTTTGTTTTCTGTTGAATTATTGAATCCCCAAATGATGTGGATATTCTTCAAAAGGGCCTTATAGAAACAGATGCTTGGTGCCAGAGCCATGGGCTCAATCTCAATGCTAAGAAATGTATAGTTATCCCCTTTGAGAAAAAACATGTACCCATGAATTACCACATAGGTGGCAGTACACTAAACACTGAAAGTGTTATAAGAGACTTAGGGACACAAATGGACAGTGGTCTCACCTTCGATAACCACATCGCCACAACAGTCAGGAAATCCTTCTATGTTGCACACCTCATCAGTAAGGGCTTTTCATCCAGAAAAGAGGAGGTCATTGTCTCAATGACCTCAGCACTCATTAGACCCATTATAGAATTCAACTCCCCGTTTGGTATGTACCTCTCATGACATCTGCAACAACTGAAAAGACCACAGAAATACCTCAATAAAATAATCACAGGCCTAAAGCAGATGCCCTACGCTGACCGTCTAAAAAAAACTCCACCTATACTCTGTCACATATCATCTACTCAGAGGCGATCTCTGCTTAACATACAAAGTCATGTCAAACATAGAGCTGTTGGACATGCTACACTTAAAGAAATCCCAATCCAACAGAGATACATGCTCCAGGGATCTAAACCTTGTCATTACAATGAACAAAACATGCTGGAGGGATAGGTTCCTGACCAAGAGAATCCCCAGACGCTGGAATAGTCTGTACATACATGTCAAGCAGAGTGCCTCTTTGGCTCTCTTTAAAAAGGAACCTTGATGATTGGATGAGAGATTGGAAATTCACCCCAGGGATCACGTCAGTAACTCTGCTAGTCAGGGGTCCAGGGAAATAAATACTGTAGGAAGAAATAGCCACGGAATTGTTATGGCTAGGCTTATATAGGCCCTAGGGCTGATAGCCTATTACCAACCTATGAACCTATGTGGTACATCCCCAAACTGATAGGCTTTCCATGCTATGGACCCCTCTTACGTATCATTTGTTTTTGTAAGTGAGTAAATATGCCTAAAATTAGGGCTGGATTCTTTAATGCTCACAGAATCCAGTACATTACACTGATATCAGTGCGAAATTTGTGGATGATACTTTAATATATATATATATATATATATATATATATATATATATATATATATATACTAGAAGAAACTTAGAAGAGCTCAGTGCACAATGGAGTATTGCAGTACAAATGGTACACTAAACAAACCCACAAGTAATCCATAAGTAATGAGAATTTTTTCTAAAATCACTTTGTACAGTAAAAAAGTTATGGAAAGATGAACACAATCCAATCATCCTGGCAGTTTTATATATATATATATATATATATATATATATATATATATATATATATATATGACGTTGGGTATGGGTGAAGAAACGGGACAGAAACGAGGGATGTTGGAACAGGAAAATCTGAGGGAAAGTCAGGATGGCATGCACAATTTTTTTTTGGCAGGTAGGAATAGGCCCCATTTTTATTTTTAAGAATAGAAGTAAAGTTAAACAGAAGGAAAAAGGAGGAGAAGGCTATCACAGCAGGTATATGATAGAACAAATAACAACACAAGACAGGCAAATGTTGTAAAAAACAATAAGGATGAGTAAGTTATACAGATGGTGCACTGCACAACACAGGCAATGGAAAGTTGACAAACAGGGTGGGGATGCATACCCATCATGGTGAAATGCAGAAAAACATGTCTACCTATGCACTATCATGTTGATAGGTCACAAACTGTGTGACAGTCATACCTAGATGTGTATTATCAATGCTAGATATGTGTTCTAGGCTAATAAAGTATGGTCACAGTACACATTGGATAAATATACACATATCCAAGTAGTCCGTCAGCAGTGGACGTGTAAGCCAAGCAACATCACAAATAAGCAAATGCTGATCTAAGAATGCTAGATAGCTCAAGCAGAGGAACAGAAGCAAACCTATGCCTATGCTTGTAAAAGGCAAACACCAAGTGCAGTACCAAACAAAAGTACTGCAAAAGTTCAACAAAGGTTGCTAGATACATAAGTAGGTGTACACAACCCAAACAAATGTGCACTGGAATGTGTATATGTTACACATATATGCCATGTCAAAGGCAACACACACTTATAGATGTGTATGTATGTATGTCAGTGGCATAAATGGAATGTATGTGAAAGCATAGTCGATACACATAAATACACCAATGACATATAATAATGTGTTCAAAAATATTACAGAACAGCATAATACACAGTCAGAAGTTCGCTGATGAGATCCAAATAAGGGTCCGAGTCCGAAATAAGACTAAACAATTTATTGTGCCACGATAACCAACATAAAAAACTTATAACATGTGGATAGAAACACCAAATCACATTAACGCTATAACAAGTGATAATACGTTTTCGTACAAACTTCATCAGATGCATAATAAATATAGCAAGTTGTGCACATGGATGTGAAAAAGCTACACTGGATAACACACAAGTATAATGAGAAAAAGGATATATCGCAAGCATTAGCCAGCAACTTGTGTGCACATGTCCTGTATTGTACAATGGGCATACATGTGGCACATGTTCCCTTTGTCAGATTAACACATGGCGGTGGTCAGTACTAGTTGCAACAAAGGCAAGTACATCTGTAAAAAAATAATAGTGAAATATGAAGATAGGAGGGAGGTGGAACCTGAACCTACATCAGGGTAAAACAGAACAAGGTAAGTTGGCACACTGCAAATGCATGTGTACAGCACACAGGGTACTGTAGAATCCAAATTGAAATACAGTTAATCAAATGGAAAATGTATGTCAAATGGCCAGATTGATTGCTGATATCCATTTAACTAGATATGTATAAAACACACATACACAGTAATGTGCAATCATGTCACATCAACATGCAGAGGAAAGCAAGCTAAAAATTAGAAGTGCATGCACATATACTGTCATGCAAATGTTGAATAAAGAAACACAGGTGAGTGTGAACCACCCTGCTCATGATGGAGCAGAGGACACTCCCGTTAGCATCATTAGAGCACATCAACAGTAATTCAGTGAAAGCTCACATATCAAAAGTACATTTGTATGTTAGTATGTATTTGAATATCTGTACACACATACATTCAGTTAATGTGCACAACTATTTGTGGAAGGTGTAAACTTATGTCAGTACGTAATGGATGTAGAAATGCTGCATATAACAAGCATGGCATAATGTACCGTTAAAGAATGTGTTATCTGTAACATTGTGTATAGATTAATCATACATTGCTGTTTGATGCAGTCAGAAAAGGAGGATTGCACATAGACAGGATATGCATGTTTAGGATCCCATATGGCATCGATATTGTCAGCCCATGGCACACAACACCACATCATGCCAGTGGGACATCATGGCAACTGTTATCTAAAATACCTGTGGAATGATATGTCTGTCTAGGGCACATACCTAATATAACAAAACACAATTCCAAGGCATATTACACTGTTAGCGATAGAGTATGGACAGCATATGTTGTCTGTCAGTCATGCCAGTAAAACACATGTTTACAGGCTACAGTGCATCGGCAGATGAATGTGGGAGGAAAGTGTTATGTGTTAATGTGTGTCATGTACACATCGAAACAGAAATAAATGTCACATGACAATAACACACAAGCATGACAGATACATCATAGTCATGCATGCATACTGTGCACATACAGTTCAATCAATGAAATGGCAAGCACCATGTTGTCAGCTTAACACAAGTGAAGCACACAGACAATACTTACAGCAGACTGGAGGGACCAGGCTGATGGAGCTCAGATTCCCAAATGACCTCATGAGCTGTCATCCTGAGCAAATCCAACATAGCCTGTTCCATATTCTCAAAGAAGGACCCCATTATGTCCCTCATCTATTTTTGGAACACTTCAGTCATGAACTTGTGGATCTCCCTCCAATAATCATCTTGATTCTGGTTATGTTATCACCTCATCAGCGGTTCAGGCATGGTGGCTTGGGCAGGAACATGTCCAGAATCCTCAGCATCATCAACATCAACAGCATCACCATGATTCTTAGGACACCCTGGCAATGGTCAGGCATATACTCATCATCATCTTCTGATCAAAGAACATCCATGAATCCCATGCGCGGTCAAGAGTTAATTGGAAAACAAGATAGAAAAGAAAAGCAAAGCAAAGCAAATGTCTGCCATGCAGAACAGTCCCGTGATTATCACAGCACAACACAATATGATTATGATGATAATTTATACAGGGACTGACACACGTCCATTATGGACAGAGTTACCTCAGAAATGCATAGCCCCATATGTTCTATTTGTAAATAGCATGTCAGTATTCTTTTTTTAAGAATTCTATAGGTTTAGACCCACCCACCTGGGTCATTAGCTTTGTAAGAATGTATTCAGTAATTTATATGAACAGCCACAAACTGTCATTGTTAAAATGAGGAGAAAGTGATATGATAATATTGTGGACAATAGGCAAGCCATATGACAAACATCTAAGTATGATAATTGGCTGAACACTCATCAATAATGAGTACAACAGTAAAAACCATGTGATATGTTCAATTACCACAGCTTTTAACATATAAGAATCTAATACATCTGTTACTGACAGTGTTGTATGTGTATAACTGTATGCATTATCTACCAAAAATAATTAGTGATCAGTAGCCTGAAAAATATAAACATTGTGAATATGCTTGCCAATAATGAACTGCTGCAATCAAATGCCTATTTGTTTCTACCAAAACACCCAAGGAGTTGTAGGCAGATGCAATACCACTGTTGACCTGCAATGTGTGCTGAATATGAATTGCTGCAATCAGATGTCTATCTGCAAAAGTATTGGTAAACCTAGGCTATAACTATGTTTTTACAAAAACACCCAAGAAGTTGGAGACCGATGCAATAAACCTGCAGAGTGTGCTGACCATGAATGACTGCAATCTCATATATCTGTTCGAGGGTTAGTAAAAAAAAAAAAAAAATCAGGAGCAGATGCAATACCAATATTGAATTGAAGGATATGACAGCCTACAAACAGCAGCGCAATCACTAACACAGTAGACACTGATTTACTCTATGAATAGGCAGGCAATGCACAACAAATCAATTACTGGAAAAACACAGCCATACATATAAATATATTAAACCATACACCATAATCCACTTAGATATGTACACAAAAAAATACACCATGTGTGACCGATACATCAGTCCAACTGTTATTTAGGTTGTGGAGTACAAGTTAAAACCTGTGCGCTGAAACAAGGGCTGAATGCTACAGGAAAGTTCAACATTTCTGGATTTCATTCACAGTTGTAAGCACAGTTATCATGTGATGATTTCACTTACCTTACTGATGCATGATGGGTATTCCTGCAATATACAGGCCTGTAAACAGGAGAGCAAGTATTTCAATTCATAAAACAAGAAAAATACATACTCTCTCCCTCCATACTCCTCAAGTCTGTGCATCTGCTTGATGCACACAGCTCTGTTCCTGCTGTAACCCTCATCACCTGAAATCAGAAAACAGAATGAATGAATGATGCACTCCTCAAATACCAGTGGTATACATTTCTCAGCACAGCTTCTAGACATTTATTTCTGAAGAACATTAGATATTGCAATACACGTTTGACATTTTTACATACAGGTATTAACATTTCTGAACACAGACTGGAGAACATGAGATTCAAACCTGCAACCACAATCGACATCCTAACTGTAACATTGAGAGATACCTGCTTAACTAACACATCTTGACTGAAAAAAAGCATCTTTTGAATGCTGTAAAAAGACTTCATTTTATGACATCATCTGGATGTGTGGTGGTCTACTAATAAGCATTTTTTCTTAAGATTTCAAAGTAAGATAATGTGGTGGTCATGAAGCTAAACAGTTTAAAAATTACATTCATGTCAACATCCATTCATTAGACAGTGAGGCAGTGTCTTGAAGTACAGAGCTTCTGTGAACAGAACCATGAATGTTGATGTGCATAAGGGACATAGTAAGGTATGTGTGAGGACCATGATTTTCCTTGCTCAAGTGCACATCACTAGAATAATACATACTTTTTCCCTGTTCTGAATTTCAGTGGTAGGTCTGCCCATCTCACTCCCTCAAATCATGAGGATGATGTTGTGCTTAAATTGATTATAATATTTCATGACAAAACAGACCTTAATAGCACTTTTACAAAGTATACAATAGTAAACAAAGAATTGCTCAGACATATAACAGTATTTAACAAGTTTAACTGGCACTGCTGTTAAATAGCTGATGTTAATGGAACATTACAGAATATAGATATGTTCATAGTAATTCTATAAATACAAATTTCTCCACAACTATGCTCAAAATATATGTTAATATCAATAAGTGAAATTTCATACCTCTCAACTTTTATAGCAAGAAATCTGGACAGAACCATAAATAAAAGTGGGACAAAGACCTCAAAACAGGGGACATTTTTAAATATTGCTCTTACAAACTTAGAAAGTTGATAGAATAACAGGTTTTACATTAACATCAATTTTCTGAATTGTATGAAGACTGAAACTCAAATATCTGTCATTGTTTTTTTTAACTTCAGTCTTTAATGATTTGCCACTGATTTGCCAGAAAACCAAATTTTTTTGAAAAACAGACCAAAAATATAAGGCAAATCTGGACATTCTGCAAATGATCTGTATAGTTGAGAGGTATAGTTGAAATATGCTTCCCTAAATAAATGTTATGGATAGATTAAATCGAGATAAATGTTTTAGATATGTGACCCTCTCTGGATCTGAACACACAGTATGCCACAATGTAGAAATGCTAGCTTGCTTCCTTACAAGCAGAACTAACAGCCAGCACACATTATTTGCAAGCAAATAGGTACCGCTATAGACTGTTGTTAGGAAACTGATGTTATTAGAGCATTATGAATTTTGGGCATCTTTGTGGGACTTTGACAACTTATGCAGTTATTCATAAACATGAACAACAGAAACATTAATATCAAGTTTTAGAATATGCTTCTCCTAATAAATGCTTTTTGTGAATTAAACCATGACAACAGTTACAAATATATGTTTCCCATATGTGGATTGGAACCTACAGCAAGCCAGCATTTACATTTGCTAACTGATCTCATTATAGTCTGAGCTAACAATCATCAGGAGTTTCATTTTAGAAAACACATACAGCAGGTGCGTATTAGAAGTCCTGAAAAGAATGGAAGAATATGGAAACTGCAAACAATTATTGGAAATTTTATTGTAAAGAAATAACAGCTATCAATATAACTCAAACATGTTTGTAAGCAGTCAGACAGGCATTCCTGCTTAAATTAAATAAACATGTCTGTGTACTTTCATAGGATAAATGAATTAATGAAGTGAGTGCTTATTCCAATGTATAACAGTGCAGTAGATGATACTGTGGTACTATGATGGCAAACTACAAAGTGCACATTCATCTGTGGCCTAGGTACTATAGGTGTCAATGATGCCTGAGGACAGTGGCTGTGTTAAATGATCTCATTATATGTTGACAAACATATGTACATCTACAAAGGTCATAATTATGGATATTATACACATTATTAAATAAACAACATCGGTATTGAACCTACAGTCAATAGGACAGTATTTACCAAGTTCTCTTAATTAACCCCTTGAGCTAATTGTCACAACAGCTACTAAATGGTTAGCAACACATTTATGTGATTGATATATATATATATATATATATATATATATATATATATATATATATATATATATATATAGATATATATATATATATATATATATATATATATATATATATATATATGGATCCCTATCACATGGTCGACAGGCCATATGATCGACTTTCATTTGGTCGACAGTTCATTTGGTCGACAAGCAGTTTTATGTGGGGGACTTCACCCCCCACACCACCCCCTTAGCTATATATATCAACTCCAGGGTCGCACAACATTGGGGAGGGGGGCAAATCTGCCTGTCGACCAAATGAATTGTCTACCAAATGAAAGTCGATCAAATGGCTTGTCGACCATCTCAGGTAGACCCATATATATGTTATCGTATCATTGGAAGATAATGGGCACATGCCACACATGGTACAATTTATCAATGCCTATTGGGTGTTCATGCAGTATACCTGTGTGTTATGGTGCATGAAGCCAATTTATATGGAGGTGCAACCATGGGATTCCGAAAACTTGAAATTTAGTAAACGTCATTAATTATGTATGGTGCAAATGGTACTTAAAGTGGGTGCACATTAAATGAACTTTTAATTCATGATTTGGAGTAACAGGTACATTGGCAATTGGTAGCATTTCCGTTTTGGTGATGGAGTAAATCTCTTCCAGATCAGCCATTTCCAAAGGTACCTGTTTAAATGAATTGTTACTCAAAATGTTATCTTTAACAGAAGTTGTTATAAGTTACTGGAGTGATGTTGTTTTGAACTTTATGCATACAGGTATTGCTATTTTATGCAAGTGATTTCAGTCCCATATGCAGTTGTATAGACAGATTTATATTGCAAATGTTAACACTATATGAAGGCTGATTTCTGGATCATTCACACTTCTTACTGGTAATTCTTTGCACTTTGTGGTGTAACTATGGAAACCTGCAGATTCTGAAACAATCCATATCTAGTATGTAATGTCGATATTAAGGACATTTCTTAATTCATGCTTCCTAACAAAACTGTTAAAAACATGTGCTGTTGTTGTTATGTATATTTCTTCAATGATGCTTCTTAACAAAGGTGTTAATCACTACTGGCTCAGTGTTACTAAGGATCTGTACTGCCTGTGGCCTTCCTACAGATACTGAGGTATTCTAACACTTTTCATAAGTTGTTGAACTGTGGTTGCTGTAGTATTTTAATGTGAGATGCAAGAAGACTCCTGTGGCATGATGCTGTTATCTTTGGAAATCCATTCACTATATATATATATATATATATATATATATATATATATATATATATATATATATATATACATACACATATATGTATGCACACACACACACACACACACACACGCACACACGCGCACACACACACACACACGCACACACGCACACACACACACACACACACACACACACACACACACACACACACACACACACACACACACACACACACACACACGGTGTCAGGGGTTCTAATCCTACTCATAAGCTGTAAAGATATTGCAAATATTATGAATGAAGGCATTGGTGTGTGTAGATCAGATTGCAAGTGAAGTGTGCTCCATCTTTAAGAAGCATGTCAAGGCTGTACGTACATATATAATTATATTCCAGACACGTACACTCCCTATTGCCATACTGTAAGAGCAGGCACAGTGAGATCATGCATGATCACAGTTGATAGTTTGCATATAAGTTATTTAAGTTAAAGTCAGTAAACCTCTATAGTGATGTGTTTGTATAAAATAAAGCTGCTTGAACAGAACCCATGAAGACTCTTCTATTATGTCCAAAGTAGGAGAGTAAGATGGTGTCAGAACCGGGATAGAAACGAATAAAATACAGAGCCATTACAATTAAGGTAAAACCAAGAGAAATGAACCCAAAAAGAGCCAGAAAAGAGTCAAAGTTAATGAGAAGTAGCACAAACTGTTTATTTGATAAAATAGATAAAATGGGGAATTACAAGGTCACAAACCACATTACTGAGCAGGAGGAAGGCACGAAAAGTTTGTTGGCAAAAAGAACTTTTAAAATAAAGGTATTTGATAAAATGATTAACAGTAAAGCAAAGCAAACATGTTTAAAGATAAAATTAGCATGTTTAAAGTAAAGCAAGTGTGTTCAAAGCAAAACTGGGCATGTTTAGAGTAAAATGAGCACAAGAAAAGTACAAGGGGCATGAAAAGGGTTTAAACAAGTAAATTGAATATAATAAGGGCAAAAAGACATATTAAGCAAAAATAAAGCAAGGTGACTGCATGTGTTTTGACAAGGTGCTATATTTTGGCATAACTACGACTTCGTATTGTATCAAGGGCATAACTAAAGTTATTCGAAATATCGCAAAGTGTGTAAAAGTGCTTACAGTGTGTGCTTATTTCTGTGCATGTGTTTCAAAGAGTTGATTGTATGTGTGAAGTGCAACTACTTCGTGAAATACAGTAAAAATATAGCCGCTTTGAAAAAGTTTCTTGTGCTGGGTGTCTATTCACAAAGTAAATCATTACAGAGTGTGTCTTGCACTGTAAAGAGTTGCCTAGCAACCTATCGCCATTTAGGGGACATTTCAGTGTGTTGTATGCAGTTATTCTCAAAGTGCAACTACTTTGAAATGTTATTGAGTTTTGGGCAAGAGAGGGCCAGTTTGTTCACATCGTGCAGTTATTGGATATGTTTCTTACACTGATAAGAGGTGATTTCTTGCAAAACAATATTTCAAGACTATTACAATGCCCAAGAGTTTATTTCACTCGCATCGTAAAGTTGTTTGAGATGTTTTTAAAATGATGGTAAATGACTTTAGCATTTAGCTTTCCCAATGGTATTACAAGAGTGTTATACCATCCGAGAAGTTTATTTCGCAAAGTCCAATTATTCAAAGGCACTACAAATTTGTTCATTAGCATTATTTCAAAAAATCCAAAAGAAAAAACATTCAGATACAAATACTGGCATAAGTTTCTGCCATATGTGCATGAATGTATGTTTGTGCTTATTTGCAAAACCCTTCACTGGCATCTGTTTATATGGCATATGGATTTTGAAAACCCCTACCACTTGTATTTGATCAGAATATTACATAGAATTGGAGAATATTTGAGAAAGAGTACGATATTTTTACACATGCAGCTTATGCAGATAGAGATGCATGCACCAGGGCATTCATTTTGCTAAACCTAGCGCTGGGTCAGAGGCCATAGAAAGACAGCATTCATTTGTGTATGCAACTGCAGTATATGAAGGAAAAGGTGAAAATCATCATATTATTGTACAGGATGAATCAAGAGAAGGCCCAGAGTGTTTGAAGCGCATGTTCATAGAAATGTGTACCCCCAGACAAATATTACATTAGAGAGGCATTTGTTTTACGTGAGAGATCAAAAACTAGGGGGAAACATTTGAAGCTTATATAACTAACCTGAGAAACAGAGCTAAAATGTGTCGGTTTGGTGACTTAAAAGATGAGCTGATAAAAGACAGGTTTGTGTGTGGTATTAACAGTGCTGTTGTGAGAAAGATTTTACTTCGTGACAGTGATTTAACATTGAGTAAAGCCAATAAGATTTGTCAAGTCCATGAGGTACACGAGTATGCTTGCGAGTGACAAGAGCATAGGTTCAGTTAGCTCCAGAGCAAATGTAGATAGCAAGCAACACATGGCAGACAAAAATAGGCCCAAGCATGTGGCAACTTTGAGATTTTCAGGGAAGACACATAGCTTTCCAGTAAATTCTACAAAAGGAGCACCCTCCAGCTCAGTGCAGTACAAGCATGAATCAGCAAAATCCAAGTCCAGCTTTATTGTTAACTGTCACAGTTCTGGTGCAAATCATGAGTCTAGAAGAGAGAAGTGCTTAGCATATGGTCAGCAATGCTATAAGTGTAAAAAGTGGAACCACTTTCAAAAGTTTTGTAAATCAAGTAAGCCTCACACAGTAGTAAAGAAAGGTCACACAAAGAAGCAAGTTGACCACATAGAGCTGAAGCAGACAGCTTTCTCTGTAGGTTGTGTATCAGTGCTTGATGAAAGAGTTGATGCAGTGAATTTATTAACAAAAGGTGAGGTGTTTTGTACTGTCCAGATTAATGGAAAATTGGGTCAAAGGGTAATATTGTATCAGCAGACACATTTGCTAAAGTGAAAACTAATGAACAACTCAATGTAACCAGTAGTGCGAGACTTGTTGCTTATGGAAGTGAAGAAATTCAAACCGAAAATTCAGTAATGCTTTCATGTTATTTGGCCAAGAACTGCTACAACTTGTTATTCTATGTAGTCTGAAGACCAGTGCAATCTGTACTGGGTCTCAAAGATAGTTTAAGAATTAATCTGCTTTCCTTTGTTAAAGAAGTCCATCATGTAAGTACAATTCTGAGTTTTCATTTTTCTGAAGCCATTTTCTCAGAGTATGCTGATGTTTTCGATGACAGGCAAACTTCCAGTTGTGTATTCCATGAAGTTATGCCCAGAGGTCACTCCCATAGTCAGACCAGCAAGACGAGTTCAGATACCTATACAAGATAAAGTTAAAACTCAGCTGGATAAAATGGTGTAGCAAGATCTGATTTGTCCAGTGACAGAACTAACTGAATGGGTGCCATCTATAGAAGCAGCTCACAAAAAAGGCTCAGATGAAATTAGAATATATATTGACCCAAGAGATCTGAGCAAAGCATTAAAAAGACTTTATCATCCAATGGGCACAGTTGAAGAGGTTGCAGCCTTAATACCAAATGCCACTGTTCTTGGATGCAAAGAGTTCATTTTAGCAAGTGATGTTTGATCACAAATCTTCATTTCTAACTACTTTTGGTACTCCATTTGCCAGATACAGATTCCTAAGTATGCCATTTCGAATAAATTCTGCAAGTGAAGTATTTCAGTTTGCAATGGAGCAAATTTTTCAGGTTATCCCTGTGCCATAATAGTAGATGATTTATTGGTTGGAGACAGTGGTGAAGTGGAGCATGATAGAAACCTCAAGAAAGTTCTTGATAGAGCTTGTAAAGTAAACTTGAAGCTCAATCCTCTGAAGTGCACATCCAGACTTCCAGAAATGACCTACATAGGGCATTTGTTCACGAGTACAGGATTGAGACCAGACCCGACCAAGCAAGCAGGTATTCTTGAAATGTCAGCACCAGATAATGTACAAGCTCTGCAATGTTTCATAGTCATGGTCAACTATTAAGTCAAGTTTATACTAGACTTCAGTGAGTTGGCAGCACCTTTAAGAGAGCTAATGCACAAAAATGTTGCATGGTCATAGTTGGAACAGTACCAGAAGGCATTTGAAGACCTTAAGCAGAAAATTGCCACCCCACCTACAATAAGATACTCTGATGCAAACAAGCCAGTTACTCTTTCTTGTGATGCTTCAAAATTTGGTCTAGGCACAGTTATATTTCAAGAGGGCAGACCAGTAGCCTATGCATCTGGAACACTAACTCAAACTGCATCTAGAACACTTACCCAAACTGAGATGCAGTGCGTTCAGATTGAGAAGGAACTTTTGGCAATAGTATTTCTCACTCCAACTGTCTATTCAATAAAAAGGGTCTGTTGCCTTGGATATGAACTTTCCTACTGTCTACATTACTGTCTTGGTGGATATAAGCATACTGAGGCAATGTAGAAATTTGTGTGTTCTATTCTGCATTTAGGCAATGTAGAAATTGCCTCATGTTTACCGACAACCAGTTAATTCTCAAACAAACTGATATGGTATGTGAGAGATGTGTTTACACAATGTTCCTGGAGACAAAGCTCTCACATAAAAGTACTCCTAATGGCCATATGGTTGCCAGTAGTACACATGCTGCACCCATCGCACAAAATTCAAAGCAGACATATAGACCAGCATATGGTGAGGCACTTACATGTGACCTTCCTAAACCATAAAGACCTCCCAAATGATGTACACATAACAAGTACCCTCAGCAGCCCCATATGAGCTCTTTCAGAACACCACCCACATCAACACATAGAGCTACATCTCTATCGTATCTCTAAGCCCATAATGCAAGTCACCAGATAATCCAACATTCTAGTCATTGGAGACTCCATCATGATACACACTGATGTCCCTCTCACATGTGACCTTCCTAAACCATAAAGACCTCCCAAATGATGTACATGTAACAAGTACCCTCAGCAGCCCCAAATGAGCTCTTTCAGAACACCACCCACATCAACACATAAAACTACATCTCTATCTTATCTCTAAGCCCATAATGCGAGTCACCAGACAATCCAACATTCTAGTCATTGGAGACTCCATCATGAGACACACTGATGTCCCTCTCACCAGGCTGGGTAAGAAGAAAGTTACAGTCAGTTGCTTATCAGGGGCTAGGATCCCCCACATTATGCATGCACTCAGGTCATTGGACCACAATTACGAATATGACTCAGTCATAGTTCACATGGGAGTAAATTACCTAAGCCGTACCTCCTAGACTATATGAAGAGAGACACCATGGAGCTCTTGGAATATGTGTCTCAGGCTGGTATGAGCCTAGCATTGAGCAGTATTTTACCTTCTGTGAGCCTAGCATTGAGCAGTATTTTACCTTCTCCAAGCATGAGGCCACAATACAAACAAAAGATGATTGACTTTAATAATTGTCTTAGTTTCTGGTATCATTCTATGGGGTGCAACATTTGTCAGCATGAAAGGAGATGGTCAACAGACCATGCTGCTTTGCCAGGGATGGTCTAAACTTCTGCACTATAGGCTTTCGAATATTAGCTAAAACATTGTCTTCCCCCGTAGTGCCTTTTTTAGGCAATGCCAAACTTAAAGTACTTCCGATATAGCAAATCAAAACCAAGAAAATATAAAGGTATTATTGCTCAATGTTAGGAGTCTAAACAAAAAACTCCACTCCCTAAATGCTCTCTTTACCCTAGAGAATGGTGATGTCTGTGCGGTCACTGAGACATGGTTGAAAGCCACAGAAAGCACACCAACAGTGCAAGGTTATAATGCCTTCCACACATTTAAGCCAGCTACTTCACAGGCAGGGACTAAAGGTGAAGGTGTCACTATTTAAATAAAAAATAAATATACTTTTTGGTCCCCCTGTATGACCCAGGAAACCCATGCCATGTATTTAAACTTATTAGAAACACTAATCATCCAACCCAATAAGACTTTTATTACCCCACAGTTAACTGGGAATCCTATATGACTCCAAACATACATGCACAGAGATTCCTGGATTTTGTAAACACAAACTCCCTGGACCAGATAGTTAATATACCAACCAGGGGTGCAACCATACTGCATCTGGTCCTCACTAATATGGGAGATTGCTGCACACCTCCTACTTTAATGCCTTCCCTGGTAAGGTCAGACCACAAAATGGTCTCCTTTGAAGTAAAAATAAAACCTGGACCCCCAGCTAAACCTGCAATATTCAGGAACTATTCTAAGGCTAACATCCTGCTATTAAGTGAGAACCTGGCAACATTTCTAACCCCCGTAAACCCTGAGAACACTTCTGCCTATGCAGAACTGTTCATAGAACCCCTGTACACACATGTTAATAGCTGCATAGAGGCAACTGTACCCACCAGTAAGAAGTACAGAACTAACTAAAAAAAACAAGCCACCCTGGTGGAATTACAAAATCAATCAGCTGTATAACAGGAGAAAGAAAATCATGGCATAAATTAGGGGGTGCAGCACCCAGCAGGATAAAATCACTCTCATCAAACTAAACAAACAACTCAGAGAACAAGTAAAGTCTACCAAAGTCAAATATGAGGTAAGTTTGGCCTCTAAGGCCAAGGAGAACTACAACACATTCTTTAGCTATGTCTGCAACCTCAAAGGCAAATGCAAAATTGTGTGCAGAGCTCATTGTAAATGGAGCCACGTATACTGAGACATAAGATATAGCAAACCTCCTGGCTGATAAATTCACCTCCAACTTTACCCCCCCCCCTCAAGCTTCCCTCAGGAAATATCATTAAATATAGCTCCCCCTACTATCACTAACAGGTCCTTAATCCTCTCTCTAAGACCAAGAACACTGCATCAATGGGCCTAGACAATATCCCAGGATGCCTTCTAAATAGCATGAAACATGACCTATCAGGGCTTCTGGAATTACTATTTAACTGTAGCCTCCAAACAAGTTTTATGCCTCATGAATGGAGAAAGGCAAAAATCATCCCTCTCCACAAAGGTGGGCCATCTACAGACCCCAGAAACTACAGACATCTACAGACCCCAGAAACTACAGACCTATAAGCCTCACTAGTCTTATATGTAAAGCCATGGATAGAATTATCATGGAGATGATCAATAGAGATATAGTAAACCTGCATACACTGGACCCAACCCAGTTTGGTTTCATCAAGGGCAGATCATGCCTACTCAACCTGGTGGACTTCTTCAAGGTCACCAAAGCAATGGATGAGGGCAAAGTTGTTCACACTGCCTACCTTGACCCGGAAAAGGCATTTGACACAATATCCAACGCAGGTGTTGTTGACAAACTCAAGAGGTTAGGTACAAACCTGTATGTCACTTGGTGGCTAGCCTACTGGCTCATAGACAGGACCCAGGAAGTTAGAACTGGGGAGTCCACCTCTACAAAGAGTCCAGTCACAAGTGGCTTCCCTCAAGGATCAGTTCTTGGACCTCACTTTTTTGGCATTTACTTCTCAGAAGTCAAGGCCAATGTCAGTGGTCTCTGGCTGACTAAATTTGCAGATGATTGCAAATTAGGAGCTGTCATTGAATCTCACACTGACACAAATGTTCTCAAGGAGGGGCTGACACAGACAAACAACTGGTGTCAGAGCCATGGACTAAAACTAAATGCCAAGAAATGCATAATAGTATCCTTTGGGAAGTCATCCATCTCTGGTAACTATCATATTGACAACACACCCCTTAGAGTTGACCCAGTAGTCAAAGGAATTAGGGACACACATAGATGGTAATTTAGCCTTGATCATCATGTGTCTACAGTTGTGAGGAAATCATTCTATGTTGCACAACTTATAAAGCAAGGTATGGCATCTAAGTCTAAGGAAGTCATTGTTCCACTGTCTTTGGCATTCATCAGACCTATCATTGAGTACAATTCCCCCTTTGGTATGTACCTAACCAGGCATATTCAACACCTGAAATGTCCACAGAGGTTTTTCATTTAAAGAACCCAGAGCATAAGTACTATGTCCTATGCAGACTACCTCAATGCCCTATCCCTGTATTCTGTCTCCTACAGGCTTTTGAGGGGAGATTTATGCCTGTCATGCAAGGCATTGTCAGACCCCATTCTGATGGACCTCCTGCAAACAAACAGCATCAGAATTACCTGTTCTAAAGACTTAAACCTTGCCTGTGATATAAATAGAACCTGCTGGCGGGATTGGTATGTATCCCAGAGACTACCCCTTTCTATGGAACAGGCTCCCTATCCATGTGAAGCAGAGTTCCTCTCTAACCCAATTCGAGTCCAGCTTGGACAATTTGATGGGAAATCAGAAATTCCTCCCTGGTTTGGCACTCATGTCTCTAATGGACAGAGGTAACCTGTAAATGGTTCATCTCCCAGGCCCATGCTTACACTTATCAAGGGTATCAGAACTTGTCAGAGATTTGGGATGCTTGGCTAGGCTTAAAAAGCTCCTTGCTGTCATTAGCCTAGTAAAAACCTATGAACTTATTTGCATGTTCTAAGTTTCATGATTATATTTATGTTCGAGCTATTCAGATTGAGACTAACCACCAACCTCTAGTTACTATTCTAAAGAAGCCTATGTATTCTACTCCAGTGAGATTACAAAGAATGAGGCTTAAATTTCAAAAGTACAATTTCAAAATGGTCTACCCAAAAGGCAAATTGCTCTGTCTGGTTGATACCAGAAATATGACAGAACAGCATGACACAGAGAATTTTGACTTTGATGTGATATCAATGCATCATTTTTCTACCAATATACTTGATGAGTTGAGGGGACACAGTCAGACTGATCCAGTTTTGGAGATGCTCACTCACTATATTAATGTTGGATGGCCGTCAAGGTAATCTAATGTACCACCTGAAGTACAGACCTACTTTCCTTACATAGATGAATTGTTGATGGAAGATGGCATTATTTTCAAAGGCCCTAAGATTATTGTTCCTGCTTCCTTACAACAAGAATATATCCAGATTTTGCATCGTGGTCACCCAGGATCCACTAAGAGAAGAGTGAGAGATTTACTATTTTGGCCTTCATTACCAAAATACATTGATAAAATACTTTCATCTTGTTCAGTATGCAATAGTACTAGACCACATTTGCAAAGAGAACCACTTCAGCTAAATCCAGTTCCTGAACTGCTGTAATCAACAGTTGCAGCTGATATCTTTGAGTGGAACAATCAACACTACTTAGGTCTGGTAGACTCTTATTCAAATTGGTTTGAGATTGATCTACCTAACCTAACATCTACTGCTGTTATTACTAAGCTGAAACATAATTTCTCAGTTCATGGTAGTCCACATAAAGTTTTTTCTGACAATGGTACTCAATTTACTAGCCAGTTGTTTCAGAAATGCCAAAGAATGGGAGTTTGTACATGTTACTAGTAGTCCTGAATATCCACAGTCCAATGGTCTAGCTGAACGTGCAGTGCAGAGTTCAAAGCAGTTACTTGAAAGGGCAAAGTGTGACAATACTGAATTTGCTTAATGTCAGAAATATACCTCATGATAATAGGTTCATAGGTTCATAGGTTGGTACTAGGCTATCAGCCCTAGGGCCTATACAAGCCTAGCCATAACAATTCCCTGGCTATTTCTTCCCACATTATTTACTTTCCTGGAACCCTGTCTAGCAGGGCGACTGACGTGATCCCTGGGGTGAATTTCCTTTCTCCCATCCAATCATCAAGGCTCCTCTTGAAGAGGTCCAAAGAGGCACTCTGCTTGACATGTATGGGCAATCTATTCCAGAGTCTGGGGAGTCTCTGGGTCAGGAACCTATCCCTCCAGCATGTTTTGTTTATTGTGATGACAAGGTTTAGATCCCTGGAGCGTGTAGCTCTGAGGGATTGGGATTTCTTTAAGTGTAGCATGTCCAACAGCTCTGGGTTTGACATGGCCTTGTATGTTAAGCAGAGATTGCCTCTGAGTAGACGATATGCGACAGAGTATAGCTGGAGTTTTTTAAGGCGGTCAGCGTAGGGCATCTGCTTTAGGCTTGTGATTCTTTTAGTGAGGTATTTCTGAGGCCTTTCCACTTGTTGCAGATGTCTTGAGAGGTACATACCAAATGGGATGTTGTATTCTATAATGGGTCTAATGAGGGATGAGTACAGTGGGACAATGACCTCCTTTTTTCTGGATGAAAAGCCCTTCGTGATGAGGTGTGCCACATAGAAGGATTTCCTGACTGTTGTGGCGATGTGGTTATCAAAGGTGAGACCACTGTCCACCTGTGTCCATAAGTCTCTTATCACACTTTATGTGTTTAGTGTACTGCCACCTATATGGTAATTCATGGATACATGTTTTTTCCCAAAGGGGTTAACAATACATTTCTTGGCATTGAGCTTGAGCCCATGGCTCTGGTACCAAGCATCTGTTTCTGTAAGGTCCTTTTGTAGAGTATCCACATCATTTGAGGATTCAATAATGGCTCCCAGTTTGCAGTCATCTGCAAACTTTGTTAGCCAGAGTCCCTTAGTGTTGACCTGTACTTCAGAGAAGTAGATGCCAAACAAGAGCGGCCCCAGAACTGAACCCTGAGGTACTCCACTTGTCACTTGTCTGGAGCTGGATTTGGAGTCGGCTACTTTTACAGTGTGAGTTCTATCAGTAAGCCATTTAGCAACCCATTGGGTGACATAGGGATTAATGCCCAACTTAGTAAGTTTATCTATGATTCCAGAGTGGGGGATGGTGTCAAAGGCCTTGGAAAGGTCTAGATAGGCTGTGTGGACCACCTTACCCTTGTCCATGGCTCTGGAGACTGATTCAAAGAAGTCAATCAGTTTCAGGAGACAAGATCGGCCCTTCACAAACCCAAACTGGGTGGGGTCCAGTGTTTGAAGGTTGCCAATGTCTTTCTTTATAAGTTCCATGATAATACGCACCATGGCCTTGCAGATAAGGCTTGTCAGACTGATGGGACGGTAGTTTCTGGGATCCAAGGTGGATCCCCCCTTGTGGATTGGGATAACTGTAGCTCTGCACCACTCAGTGGGCACAAAACCTGAGGTGAGGCTATGATTTAACATGACACCTGGGTGAGGTGCCAGTTCATATTGTAGTTCATGTAGTACACAGCCCGGGATGTCATCTGGTCCCATGAATGCTGTATTCTTGGCTTTAGAGAGTGCGTTTTGTACCTGTGTGGCCGTTATTACTGGAATTTGGCAATCTTCCGGTATTGAGATGGGCCATTTAGGGGTGAGAGGGGGGTGAAGTTGGCACTGAATCAATCTGCCAGGATATTGGCAATATCCTTCAGATCAGTATATTTAATGCCATTCTGTTTTAGCTCAGAGCAGATCTGAGCATTGCCATTTAGATTCTTGACATAGTTATAGAATGCTTTGTGGTTGTCTTTGGAATCTTTGGCAATTTTATTTTCGTAACTAGCTTTGGAGGACTTTATGAGGCATCTCAGTTTCTTACTGAGGCTAGTAAGGGAGTTTTTTGCATCCTGGGATTTTCCTCTTTTCTGCAAAAGTTTCTTCCTTTTGTTGTAAAGTTTGTTTATGGCAGGGGACCACCAAATTGGCTTCCTTTTTTTGGATGAGAGCATTTTGGTTCTATTTGGGATGGCACGATTCATGCATGAGTGGATGTGCTCGTACAGTGCCTTAGTGTAGGATTTAGCAGTTGAATTTTCAGTTCCCGTCTGCATGGGTGTCATGAAGTTTGTCACTTCTGACTTGAGTAGCATGAAGTTGGCTTTGGAGAAGTTTTTATGGTGGTTTCTTTACTGGGGGTGGGGTGGGATGTGGATGTTAAGGGTGATTAGCTTATGGACAGACCAGACTAACGAGGGGGTGACCATAGGTATGGAGCATTGATTTCCCATGTTGGTTATGACCAGGTCTAAGATATTGGAGCCCCTGGTGGGACTATGGATTAGTTGATCCAGGGCGTTGGAATTTATGAATTCCAAGAACCGTTGCAAAGGTGTTGGGACATGAGTAGTTTTCCCAGTTAATGGCAGGGTAGTTAAAATCACCCAGTATTAGGGTGTTTGGTTCTATCTTAATATTTTCCAGTATGTTTAGAAAGGTGTAGTGAGAATCTTGGGGTATGGTGGGGGATCTGTAGCAAGCTACAATTTGGATTGCAGTGTTACCTAGTGTTAGTTGCACTTGGAGAATTTCAGACACATTGTGTTGGCCAACTAGCCTGGTGGTGTGAATATCCTTGGAGAATATTGACACTCCACCACCTTTAGTGTTTCGGTCCTGGTTTGGTGGCCGAAAAGTGTGGTAAGAGTTGTAGCCTGGTATTGCATGGGTGCTCTCTGGAGCCTTGAACCAGGTCTCAGTTACTGCACAGATATCAATGTTCTCCATTTTTAGGAGTGCCTCGAGAGAGTGCATTTTGAGGTTTAGACTTCTAGCATTGAGTAGCATTACCTTCAGATTTTGCATGCTTGTACCTGTTATGGTGGTGGTTTTTGGCACACTTGCAGAAAGACTACTTTCCAGGCAAACTAGAACTATGATACCCATTACTTCAGGTTTATTGAAGCCTAAACCTAAAAACAGTAAAACTATCAAGGCTCAATTGGTTAAGAAGTGTAATATCCAGAAATCTAGTTATGGCAGATTGAGTAGTTTACTTCACCCATTGAGGGAAGGAGAGATGGTACGAATCCAGACAACAAAAGGTTTTGATCGAATTGGACAGATCACAGGCATCTGTGCTGAGCCAAGATCCTACTTAGTAGATTCCAAAGGTGTAGAATACAGGGAAAACCATAAACATCTTCTTCCTGTATCAAAATCATCATCACCATCACAACATTGTTTCTGTGATGCAGACTTCAAATCTAAGAGTGAATCAGACACTGTTTCCATATGAATATGTTCAAAATTCTGATTCCATTCCAGAAAATGTTCCAGACATTCCACAGGTCAAACATTTTGCAGAGACAGCTCCAGTTGCTAAATCTAATTCCCAGTTTTATGTCACATGATATGGGTGAGTATCAAAGCCAAGTGGGAAATACGTAGCAATGTGGACTTGATTGTGTGTATATAGATATATATATATATATATATATATATATATATATATATATATATATATATATATATATATATGTACTTAGTATTGTGTAATTCATGGCAAAGAATTGCGTGTAATTTCTGCATGCTAAATGGACTCATAGTGTCATAAGATCTATTTCTCAAAGAGGGGGGTTTTAGATCAGATTGCAAATGAAGTGTGCTGTATCTTTAAGAAGCATGTCAAGGCTGGATGCGTACATATAAATTCCAAACACATGCACTCCCTAGTGCCATTTTTGTAAGAGCAGCCACAGTGAGAGGTTGCTTGATTGCAGTTATTAGTTTGTATATACGTTGCTTAAGTTAAAGTCAGTAAACCCCTATACTGATGTTTGTATAAAATAAAGCTGCTTGAACGGAACCCAAAAAGACTCTTCTATTGTGTCCAAGTAGGAGATTGACAGTATGCTTTATATGTCACATTAGTATTTATCACAAACAGTACTATCCAAACCTTTGCACTGCACAGGAATGCATACTGTTTATGTTGACCTATGCCGTTCACAGAATGAAATGCATAAAAGGGTTAAAACAGGAATGTTATCATGTGCATATCACTGTCTTTCAGATGGCCAACCATCCTAGAGTTGGCAACTTCTCCCTCCCCAGGAAAATAGCATCATAATTGATGCTCTCCAGCAACAAGGACAGAGACTCCTAGGCTGTTAAGGTGATATGGTTTGGAGAAAAGATATCTGGACTGACCTCACCAACATGATCAGTGCAGTTAGAGAACACAACCGTTCCCATAAAACCTGTAGATGATGCTTCTCAGACATGATCCTTCATGTAGTAACAGAGTGACATGTTACAAGAGATCGAGTGATGCCACCATGGTGGAACAACATTAACCTCTGATGACAAGATCACAATATTTCTGACCTCACTGCATACAGCAAGAGTGGAGCAATGCTTCCATGGTGGTGGGATTGAAATTGGGAAAACAGGCTGAACATGTACATCTTTCTTTACATTATATGGCTGTGTATTGAGACAATCACTGCTTATTGCTGTAGTTTGCATATTCATGCATTGCTATTTTTGATTTACTGCAGCAAAGCTGAGCTGTGCACATGCATCCACATGGAGTCAGGACAATGAACGTAAGTCTACTGACATGTATTGATACAACTGAAGTACAGACAAAGCAGTCCAAAAAACATTTGTAATGCTATCTGCATTAATCTTTAAGGCCCATCTACTTCAGGACTAAACCAGGGACTGGCAGTTGAGTGTCTCCATACTGTTACTGTGACCACTATCTTCTTACTGCCTCAGCCTCATTTCACGGCACTACTGTTTGCTGTCATATTGTTGTTTACCTGACCTTGTACACTACAGGTACATCCAGGTGAGGGCCAAGCCATGCAGGTTTAAGTGCAGACAGAATAGGTATGTTACTATAAATCTGTCATAGCTTGCTTCAATGTGTAGCACACGTGATACATGACATTTATGTCAATATTTTTCAATACAGGCCCATCGGATGTACAGATGCAATGTCCATCACGTGAGTACTTGCAGATCATGTTACTGTGCTGTATATGTGATGCTGTCAACATTCTTTTTGCTAAATACGTGACTGCACTATCTTTTTCTTTGCTTTCACACTGCAGGATCCACAGTACAATCCACTACCTCTCCACAGCAGGAGTCTGCCAGTGGTATGTTATTAACTATGCTTCATACCTGTCATTGCTGTTAATCCTGTAGTTGTCCTCCATTATTACTGTGTCCTTCTTTCCATTTGTAGGCCAGTCTGCATCAATGTCATCGAGTGCGCATATGGCCGGTATGTCTGTGTCACTCATTCTGTATGTTAAACTGTGTTCATCTGCTTAATGGTGTTAAAGATGTGATCACTAATACTGATTTTTCCTACAATTGTTGAAGTTCATCCATTTTCTCATGAGTTTCAGGTGTGTGTGTGTGTGTGTGTGTGTGTGTGTGTGTGTGTGTGTGTGTGTGTGTTTTTGTTTGTTTTTGTATTTCTCACATGTATCATGTTGGCCTTGTAACCAAGTAATATATTTCATGTATGTAGATTCAATGAAACATACATACAGTAGACTTCATGTAAAGTCAGTATTATTTGTAACATTGCAGTGAGATATATATGTCATATGTCTTTGATGATATCCTTCATGTGATATAAGCACATTGTTCTGATCTGTGTCTTTGTATCTTCTAGCACATCAATCATCTGCGTCATCCAGCAGCCCATCCAGTTATCACAATGTGGTTCAAGATGTGTCTCAGCATGGTAGTGTGGCCCTTGACACACAGGACCTTGAGGTGTTTGGAGAGTCCATCCATGAGGTTGACAGTGATGTTACTGCAGATGTCGCTTCAGATGCGAAGGTCAATTTGTCTAGCCATTTGGATGATGCTGGCACAGTGGATGTTGAATAGGGTGAGGCCGTTGACCAACAGATCCCATTTGAGACTGTTGTTTATGACAGTTTCACACAACACAAACTTGGTTTTAAAGTTTTCTGAAGAAGTTGGAGTTTGTGCTCCGACGAAAAGTGTACGTTACGGATCGCACTTAAAGGACATTAATAAATCTACTTTCTACTGTTGGACCGTTGGACCATTGGACTGTTGGGTGGTCATTGGATCTGTTTTTTGTAGTTTCACACAACAACCAGATACAGGGCATCACAGTAGAGGTAGGTGAGAAAATGTTGTGCATGGTCAGGTATCAGAGGATGTCCATCACCTGCTGCAGGCAAATGAACAGTTATTGCAACGGCATTGTTCAGATGTCCATGCACTTGCCCATGCTACAGATAATGTGGTATACCAGCTATGTGTCATGCATGAAGGACAAAAACACAGTCACAGTGAGAGTATGGCTGAACAGGCTATGCAGAATGAGAGTCTGCTAGCTGTTGCACAGTTGTTGGAAACCCTGGCCTCTACAGTACTGCACCAGTGTCATAGTTCCAGCAAGATTCTGCTTTCCCTTATTGTGCTCAGCAGATTGCATAATGGGAGAGGTAGACCACCTTTCTGCAGAACCATGACTGGCCATCAGAAATTTCTATCTGTGGTCCAATCTGCATAGAATTCAACTGTTGTCTCATCTGCTGTGGTCTTGCCTTCAAAACTCATTCATGTTCCTTTTTCTCAGCATGGTGTTGTCACCCCATCCATCCCCTCTGTTGAGCAACCATGACAACATCTGTTTGTACATGATTTGGTCAGAGTGGACCATGGTGTGAGACATCAGCGAGGTGACATAGACTGCATTAGGGTGTGTCCAGCAGTATAGTACACATACCTGGCTCAGTTTACTGAATTACCACTTTACTATGATATGTGTCTTCTCATATTAACATTTCTGCATTATGTCCTGTATGGCTTCTCTTTTTTCATGTTATTATACTGTATCTCTTTTTTTGTTATTATATTGTAGAGAGAGGAATGTGTAGCACTGATGTGTGTCCCCTATTGTTTTCCATACAGTGATGCAACAATCTGAGTGTGTGTGCATACCTGTATCAGTTGTACCCTGAGCTGATGATCCCTGTTGTGACACATTTGCATATGTTCATGTTGTAACATGTTGTGATTATTTCATTATATCTGATGCTTAATGTGGGCATCTTGGGGGTACTTATCATTAGATTTGATCTGTGGTGGTGTAACACCTGAACATTAATATTCACTCTGTGAACATATGTACATCTGGCTTGTCAACACTTAACGATGAGGGTCAGATGCTGCCATGTTGTCTGGGCCTGCACTTGTAGACACACCATAAATTGCTTGCATCTCTGTTTTCTGCCCCCTGTGCCCTCCTGCTCCTCCTCTGATACCTGTGGGATGTCCTATTCAGACACCTGGGATTCTTGGGGTAGTACACCCACACCAGAAGCTGGAAAACCATAGTGTGCTATGGTTACATGTTGTGCAGCATGACACACACCATTGTCATATGTTCTGCCTTTTCAGATGTGTATTGCTGGGCACCCTGGATGTGTCCAGACATCTGAACCTAGCTTTCAATACACCAAACACATGATATATAGTGTTTCTGATTGTTTTGTGTGCTCTGCTGTTGGTCTCATGTGTAGGGATGGATGGTTCACAGTAAGGAGTCATTAGCAATGGCTCAAGCGGATAACACAGCCACCTGTTGTGGGGAGTGGAAACACATGTGGTCAGGATGGGTATTGTTGTGAGGAGTATCCTTAACTTCTGTCCTAGCTGTGTTGCTGTACTTAACCAGTAGAATTCCCTCAGGAATTTTACTTGCACCTTACTAGAATACAGTCCTCAAACCACTTTCCCTCCAAATGGTAGCAATGTGGACACTTTCAGACTGTGATGACATGATGTTTGTTATGCTGCCATCTGTGCACACAACTTGGCAGTTGATGGATGGCCAGCCTTTTTTGTTTATCAGTCTGCTTTGGGATGTACTGGCATCTTGATAGGTATGTGTATGCAATCTATTGCATTGAACACCTGTGGGAAGTTTGCAGTCATGTAAAACTGGTGCATTAGAGATCTCTGCTCCATGAGGGTGGATAGAAAATGCATGTAGTCATCCACATTGTTGCACACCACTTTCAAGAATTTTGCCAGGAAATGACACAGCTGTCTGTGATACTCCTACAGCATCCCCCATGTGTCTCTGGAATATCTGAGTTGCAAGTGCACCCAGGCTGAGACACACTTTGGTTTCAAGAGGGATGGGATTTCCTTGCAGGCTTTGCACAGACATTTGAGGGGTATACATGTTTCAGACAGCCTACACTAGTTGTCTCTTTATCCAATATCTGTTGATTATTTGCTGTTCTGACAACTGGTTTAGTTGCAGCCTTGTTCTAACTCTAGCTGGCTGCCTTCTAGGGCTCACAGCAACAGCCTGATTTATGGCTTGCATCACTGCAGCCTGTAGCAGTTCATTAACAGCAGGTTGCACTTTTATTTACTTTTTTTTTTTATAAAAAGAAAAGCAACCAAATACTACCAGTATCTCAGTCCACTGTAGAGAGAAAAACAGCAGATAATTCCCCAAATATGGGGTTCATGGACTGAGGCACGACAGAAGGATCCAGTATATAATACTTTTATTGGCAGTGACAACACAACATGAGCGCTTTCGCAGTAAACACTGCTTCATCAGATGTAATATTAACACAAACCTCATTAAATAGAAAAAATCAATCAAGTATCTGGCCAGTAGTAACGGCATACATAATTAAAGTGCCCTAGCTCTAATTACTAGACAACTGTCATAGTAAGATATAGTAAAACTTACTAAATAACAAAATATTATAAAGATATATACCCAACACTTATACCTTTATAAATATGTAATATATAAAAAATAAGTACATATAAATAAAAAACATATAATCTAAATAATGGTCTGGCTTTGAGCATGGGTTTAATGGAGACTTTGTCATTCAAACCATGACCAAAAGCACCCCTAAGTCTAATAATCCATTTTGTTTCTAACTTCTTTGCACAGTTTCTCAAATCACCACCCTGTTTACCCTCATATATTCTACCAATCACTAAAAATTTAAAATGATGTGAAACTGTAGAATCTTTAACATGTTTTGCCAATGCATTGGTAATTATATCATTATTGATATGGTATAAATGTTCTCTAATTCTGTTCTTGAAAGCCCTGTTTGTTTTACCTACATACAATTTATAGTAGTCCTCACAGTAGGCCAGGTAGACCACATGCATGGACTTACAAGTTGCAGCAACATTAAACACATATGTCTTGTGCTGATCAGGATGAAAAAAAGTACCTGTGCTGTCTAAAAACCTACAAACATTACACTTCCCACAAGGTTAAGTATACCTCAAACTACCAGAGTTAATGTCAACCTTAGAATAGCATAATTGCCTTTTTAAGGATTTCATGTTTTTAAAAACAAACTTTGGCTGTTCACCTAATATTTCTTTAATATCATCATCAGTGGTTAAAACTGACCAAGACTTCTTAATAATTTGCGTATCAGAATTAACATCACTGGAGTAGTGTATAGGAACTTTTAAGTACCCATCATTACATTTATCAAGCTCTCTACCTGCACCCTTATGATTGCTAGAAAAATAGGGTTTAGCTAATTCATCTCTTAGCTGTGCTACCTCATCTACGGCATGGTGTATTTCAGACTCCTTATAACCCCTGTCCTTAAAGGACCTGATCAAATCTTTCGTATAATTAAAGAAATCAGCATCATTAGCATTAAGCCTAGATGCCCTAAAGGCTTGACTCTTCATCACATTCTTAAAGATATGTGGTGGATGCATAACAGAAGGTGATTACAATGACATGAGTTCCTATACAGTTTAGTAGAAATTTCACCATCTCCATCCACCATAACCCTTACATTTCTCAGAAAACTTAGATGTAAACTGAAGGTAGGACGTACTAGACTTACTGTATCTCTCAAAATCAAAGAACTCTTCTAAACTGCTACCCCAAATTATAGGTTCATAGGTTAGTACTAGGCTAACTGCCCTTGCGAGCCATTGTAAGCCTAGCCAATTATCCCTTGTGAGACTCAAACCCTGCACTTTGTGTTTGCAAGGCAAACACCTTAACCATTAGGCCACCCTCCCTCTTAAAAAGAGATCATCTACAAATCTTCAATGAAAAATTATAGAATCACTAAAAGGTCCCCCTATAACATGATCAAGCTCCCAAACAGCCATGCCCATATTGGCGTAGCTATTGGCACAAGAAGTGCCCATAGCTACGCCAGTCTTTTGCCAGTAATAAACATCATTAAATAAGAAAATATTATACTCTAAAATATATCTTGATAAAGTGCATAGTCAGTAGTAAAATCACTCAGATAACATTTTATACTATTAAGACCAATGATGTTGGGAATAATTGTAAAAAGTGATTTAACAGCAAGAGTTACCAATAAAAAGTTGTTGACGTCAGATACAAGCCCATTAATACTAGAGAACAAGTCTGTTAGAAATTGGCAAGTGTCCCTCAAGACAGTAGTATTAGAATTCAAGAAAGTTCTAAGCATTTTTTCAACAAATATAGACATAGGTTCAGCACACCAGTAACGTCCTGACACAATAGGATGCAATGGTGGGTGAACCGGATCCATATGCAATTTTGGGAGGCTATAAATAATGGGTACAAGTGGCTTATATATTTTTTTATGTTTTGCTATGGATTTTGCCATAATCTGTAGTATTCACTTGAATTCTTTGGGGTCCATAAAGCAAACTGTGAGCATTTTAGATATAGAGTTGGTGTGGCTGTTTGTCGCATTTAAGTTGTGCTCTGTACTCACAATATGTTTTGGAATCAAACCGGCATGCGCAGAATGCGTAATTATCCTATGCTGAATGTTTAAGTTCTTAAGCTGCCTTCTGTGTGTCTTCTGAAATTGTGTCTACAGCAGATGTGCTGAAGTTCTCCTTCAGCATGCTGCACTGTCTGCAAATAGCTTCTGTGAACTTTATGGAATTCGGCCTTTGGTGACTCTGTCTAACCACCTTCATTCTTAAGTCCATATCCAAACTGCAAAAAGGGTCATGAAGGATTTATGGCTTGTGACAGATTAAGCTTGCAGATTTTGGTCTCTGGGATTCAGAGTAATAGAAAAATATTCCTGTACTAAGCAATGATGCATTTATCAGAGGTTCAACATGACGTTTTAAATGACATCCTTTTAACAACAGAGTTAATGTGATGTGTTTTATAAGCCTTTGTTATGAAAAATCTATAGTTCTACAGAAAGGCAGAAGAAGATGATTTCACCGAAGTCTACTGTTCAAAATGTGTTCATGGTTGGATGCAAAAGGTTAACATAAGAATTGTTT